>NW_027274771.1:0-82406 GCF_030028105.1 Mobula birostris
GAGTTTCAGGGCATGAGTTTCAGGGCAGTAGTTTCAGGGCAGGAGTTTTAGGGCATGAGTTTCAGTGCATGAGTTTCAGTGCAGGAGTTTCAGGGCATGAGATTCAGGGCATGAGTTTCAGGGTAGGTGAATCAGGGCAGGAGTTTCAGGACATGAGATTCAGGGCATGAGTTTCAGTGCAGGAACTTGAGGTCATGAGATTCAGTTCACGACTTTCAGAGCGTGAGATTCAGGGCATGAGATTCAGGGCATGAGTTTTAGGACAGGAGATTCAGGGCATGAGTTTCAGGGCATGAGTTTCAGGGCATGAGTTTCAGGGCAGGAGTTTTAGGGCATGAGTTTCAGGGAATGAGATTCAGGGCTTGAGTTTCAGAGCATGAGGTTCAGGGCATGAGTTTCAGGTCATGAGATTCAGGGCATGAGTTTCAGTCCAGGAACTTGAGGGCATGAGATTCAGTGCATGATTTCAGATGATGAGATTCAGGGCATGATTTTCAGGGCAGGAGATTCAGGGCAGGTGTTTCAGTGCAGGAGTTTCAGGGCATGAGATTCAGGGCATGAGATTCAGGGCATGAGTTTCAGGACAGGAGATTCAGGGCATGAGTTTCAGGGCATGAGTTTCAGGGCAGGAGTTTCAGGGCATGTGATTCAGGGCGTGAGTTTCAGGATATGAGATTCATGGCATGAGTTTCAGTGCAGGAGTTTCAGGGCATGAGATTCAGGGCATGAGTTTTAGGACAGGAGATTCAGGGCATGAGTTTCAGGGCAGGAGTTTCAGGCAGGAGTTTTAGGGCATGAGTTTCAGTGCATGAGTTTCAGGGCAGGAGTTTCAGGGTATGTGATTTAGGGCATGAGTTTCAGGGCATGAGATTCAGGGCTTGAGTTTCAGGGCATGAGGTTCAGGGCATGAGTTTCAGGTCATGAGATTCAGGGCATGAGTTTCAGTCCAGGAACTTGAGGGCATGAGATTCAGTGCATGAGTTTCAGAGCATGAGATTCAGGGCATGAGATTCAGTGCATGATTTTCAGGGCAGGAGATTCAGAGCAGGTGTTTCAGTGCAGGAGTTTCAGGGCATGAGATTCAGGGCATGAGATTCAGGGCATGAGTTTCAGGGCTTGAGTTTCAGGGCAGGAGTTTCAGAGCATGTGATTCAGTGCGTGAGTTTCAGGATATGAGATTCATGGCATGAGTTTCAGTGCAGGAGTTTCAGGGCATGAGATTCAGGGCATGAGTTTCAGTGCATGAGTTTGAGGGCAGGAGTTTCAGGGCATGAGATTCAGGGCATGCGTTTCAGGGCATGAGATCAGGGCAGGTATTTCAGGGCATGTAATTCAGGGCATGAGATTCTGGGCAGATGATTCAGGGCAGGAGTTTTAGGGCATGTGATTCAGGGCATGAGTTTCAGTGCATGAGTTTCAGGGCAGGAGTTTCAGGGTATGTGATTTAGGGCATGAGTTTCAGGGCATGAGATTCAGGGCTTGAGTTTCAGGGCATGAGGATCAGGGCATGAGTTTCAGGGTATGAGATTCAGGGCATGAGTTTCAGTGCAGGAACTTGAGGGCATGAGATTCAGTGCACGAGTTTCAGAGCATGAGATTCAGGGCATGAGATTCAGGGCATGATTTTCAGGGCAGGAGATTCAGGGCAGGTGTTTCAGTGCAGGAGTTTCAGGGCATGAGATTCAGGGCATGAGATTCAGGGCATGAGTTTCAGGACAGGAGATTCAGGGCATGAGTTTCAGGACATGAGTTTCAGGGCATGAGTTTCAGAGCAGGAGTTTCAGGGCATGTGATTCAGGGCGTGAGTTTTAGGATATGAGATTCTTGGCATGAGTTTCAGTGCAGGAGTTTCAGGGCATGAGATTCAGAGCGTGAGTTTCAGGGTAGGTGATTCAGGGCAGGAGTTTCAGGACATGAGATTCAGGGCATGAGTTTCAGTGCAGGAACTTGAGGTCATGAGATTCAGTGCACGAGTTTCAGAGCATGAGATTCAGGGCATGAGATTGAGGGCATGAGTTTCAGGGCAGGAGATTCCGGGCATGTGTTTCACTGCAAGAGTTTCAGGGCATGAGATTCAGGGCATGAGATTTAGTACAGGAGATTCAGTGCATGAGTTTCAGGGCATGAGTTTCAGGGCAGGAGTTGTAGGGCATGTGATTCAGGGCATGAGTTTCAGTGCATGAGTTTCAGGGCAGGAGTTTCTGGGTATGTGATTTAGGGCATGAGTTTCAGGACATGAGATTCAGGGCTTGAGTTTCAGGGCATGAGGTTCAGGGCATGAGTTTCAGGTCATGAGATTCAGGGCATGAGTTTCAGTCCAGGAACTTGAGGGCATGAGATTCAGTGCATGAGTTTCAGAGCATGAGATTCAGGGCATGAAATTCAGGGCATGATTTTCAGGGCAGGAGATTCAGGGCATGAGTTTCAGTGCAGGAACTTGAGGGCATGAGATTCAGGGCATGAGTTTCAGGACAGGAGATTCAGGGCATGAGTTTCAGGGCATGAGTTTCAGGGCATGAGTTTCAGGGCAGAAGTTTCAGGGCATGTAATTCAGGGCGTGAGTTTCAGGATATGAGATTCATGGCATGAGTTTCAGTGCAGGAGTTTCAGGGCATGAGATTCAGGGCATGAGTTTCAGGGCATGAGATTCAGGACAGCAGTTTCAAGGCATGAGATTCAGGGCATGAGTTTCAGTGCATGAGTTTGAGGGCAGGAGTTTCAAGGCATGAGATTCAGGGCATGAGTTTCAGTGCATGAGTTTGAGGGCAGGAGTTTCAGGGCATGAGATTCAGGGCATGAGTTTCAGGGCATGAGATTCAGGGCAGATATTTCAGGGCATGTAATTCAGGGCATGAGTTTCTGGGCAGATGATTCAGGGCAGGAGTTTTAGGGCATGTGATTCAGGGCATGAGTTTCAGTGCATGAGTTTCAGGGCAGGAGTTTCAGGGTATGTGATTTAGGGCATGAGTTTCAGGGCATGAGGTTCAGGTCATGAGTTTCAGGGCATGAGATTCAGGGCATGAGTTTCAGTGCAGGAACTTGAGGGCATGAGATTCAGTGCACGAGTTTCAGAGCATGAGATTCAGGGCATGAGATTCAGGGCATGATTTTCAGGGCAGGAGTTTCAGGGCATGAGATTCAGGGCATGAGTTTCAGGGCTGGAGATTCAGGGCATGAGTTTCAGGGCATGAGTTTCAGGGCAGGAGTTTCAGGGCTTGTGATTCAGGGCGTGAGTTTCAGGATATGAGATTCATGGCATGAGTTTCAGTGCAGGAGTTTCAGGGCATGAGATTCAGGGCATGAGTTTTAGGACAGGAGATTCAGGGCATGAGTTTCAGGGCATGAGTTTCAGGGCAGTAGTTTCAGGGCAGGAGTTTTAGGGCATGAGTTTCAGTGCATGAGTTTCAGTGCAGGAGTTTCAGGGCATGAGATTCAGGGCATGAGTTTCAGGGTAGGTGAATCAGGGCAGGAGTTTCAGGACATGAGATTCAGGGCATGAGTTTCAGTGCAGGAACTTGAGGTCATGAGATTCAGTGCACGACTTTCAGAGCGTGAGATTCAGGGCATGAGATTCAGGGCTTGAGTTTCAGGGCATGAGGTTCAGGGCATGAGTTTCAGGTCATGAGATTCAGGGCATGAGTTTCAGTCCAGGAACTTGAGGGCATGAGATTCAGTGGATGAGTTTCAGAGCATGAGTTTCAGGGCATGATTTTCAGGGCAGGAGATTCAGGGCAGGTGTTTCAGTGCAGGAGTTTCAGGGCATGAGATTCAGGGCATGAGATTCAGGGCATGAGTTTCAGGACAGGAGATTCAGGGCATAAGTTTCAGGGCATGAGTTTCAGGGCAGGAGTTTCAGGGCATGTGATTCAGGGCGTGAGTTTCAGGATATGAGAATCATGGCATGAGTTTCAGTGCAGGAGTTTCAGGGCATGAGATTCAGGGCATGAGTTTTAGGACAGGAGATTCAGGGCATGAGTTTCAGGGCATGAGTTTCAGGGCAGGAGTTTCAGGGCAGGAGTTTTAGGGCATGAGTTTCAGGGCATGAGATTCAGGGCTTGAGTTTCAGGGCATGAGGTTCAGGGCATGAGTTTCAGGTCATGAGATTCAGGGCATGAGTTTCAGTCCAGGAACTTGAGGGCATGAGATTCAGTGCATGAGTTTCAGAGCATGAGATTCAGGGCATGAGATTCAGTGCATGATTTTCAGGGCAGGAGATTCAGAGCAGGTGTTTCAGTGCAGGAGTTTCAGGGCATGAGATTTAGGGCATGAGATTCAGGGCATGAGATTTAGTACAGGAGATTCAGTGCATGAGTTTCAGGGCATGAGTTTCAGGGCAGGAGTTGTAGGGCATGTGATTCAGGGCATGAGTTTCAGTGCATGAGTTTCAGGGCAGGAGTTTCTGGGTATGTGATTTAGGGCATGAGTTTCAGGACATGAGATTCAGGGCTTGAGTTTCAGGGCATGAGGTTCAGGGCATGAGTTTCAGGTCATGAGATTCAGGGCATGAGTTTCAGTCCAGGAACTTGAGGGCATGAGATTCAGTGCATGAGTTTCAGAGCATGAGATTCAGGGCATGAAATTCAGGGCATGATTTTCAGGGCAGGAGATTCAGGGCATGAGTTTCAGTGTAGGAACTTGAGGGCATGAGATTCAGGGCATGAGTTTCAGGACAGGAGATTCAGGGCATGAGTTTCAGGGCATGAGTTTCAGGGCATGAGTTTCAGGGCAGAAGTTTCAGGGCATGTAATTCAGGGCGTGAGTTTCAGGATATGAGATTCATGGCATGAGTTTCAGTGCAGGAGTTTCAGGGCATGAGATTCAGGGCATGAGTTTCAGGGCATGAGATTCAGGACAGCAGTTTCAAGGCATGAGATTCAGGGCATGAGTTTCAGTGCATGAGTTTGAGGGCAGGAGTTTCAAGGCATGAGATTCAGGGCATGAGTTTCAGTGCATGAGTTTGAGGGCAGGAGTTTCAGGGCATGAGATTCAGGGCATGAGTTTCAGGGCATGAGATTCAGGGCAGATATTTCAGGGCATGTAATTCAGGGCATGAGTTTCTGGGCAGATGATTCAGGGCAGGAGTTTTAGGGCATGTGATTCAGGGCATGAGTTTCAGTGCATGAGTTTCAGGGCAGGAGTTTCAGGGTATGTGATTTAGGGCATGAGTTTCGGGGCATGAGGTTCAGGTCATGAGTTTCAGGGCATGAGATTCAGGGCATGAGTTTCAGTGCAGGAACTTGAGGGCATGAGATTCAGTGCACGAGTTTCAGAGCATGAGATTCAGGGCATGAGATTCAGGGCATGATTTTCAGGGCAGGAGTTTCAGGGCATGAGATTCAGGGCATGAGTTTCAGGGCTGGAGATTCAGGGCATGAGTTTCAGGGCATGAGTTTCAGGGCAGGAGTTTCAGGGCTTGTGATTCAGGGCGTGAGTTTCAGGATATGAGATTCATGGCATGAGTTTCAGTGCAGGAGTTTCAGGGCATGAGATTCAGGGCATGAGTTTTAGGACAGGAGATTCAGGGCATGAGTTTCAGGGCATGAGTTTCAGGGCAGTAGTTTCAGGGCAGGAGTTTTAGGGCATGAGTTTCAGTGCATGAGTTTCAGTGCAGGAGTTTCAGGGCATGAGATTCAGGGCATGAGTTTCAGGGTAGGTGAATCAGGGCAGGAGTTTCAGGACATGAGATTCAGGGCATGAGTTTCAGTGCAGGAACTTGAGGTCATGAGATTCAGTGCACGACTTTCAGAGCGTGAGATTCAGGGCATGAGATTCAGGGCTTGAGTTTCAGGGCATGAGGTTCAGGGCATGAGTTTCAGGTCATGAGATTCAGGGCATGAGTTTCAGTCCAGGAACTTGAGGGCATGAGATTCAGTGGATGAGTTTCAGAGCATGAGTTTCAGGGCATGATTTTCAGGGCAGGAGATTCAGGGCAGGTGTTTCAGTGCAGGAGTTTCAGGGCATGAGATTCAGGGCATGAGATTCAGGGCATGAGTTTCAGGACAGGAGATTCAGGGCATAAGTTTCAGGGCATGAGTTTCAGGGCAGGAGTTTCAGGGCATGTGATTCAGGGCGTGAGTTTCAGGATATGAGAATCATGGCATGAGTTTCAGTGCAGGAGTTTCAGGGCATGAGATTCAGGGCATGAGTTTTAGGACAGGAGATTCAGGGCATGAGTTTCAGGGCATGAGTTTCAGGGCAGGAGTTTCAGGGCAGGAGTTTTAGGGCATGAGTTTCAGGGCATGAGATTCAGGGCTTGAGTTTCAGGGCATGAGGTTCAGGGCATGAGTTTCAGGTCATGAGATTCAGGGCATGAGTTTCAGTCCAGGAACTTGAGGGCATGAGATTCAGTGCATGAGTTTCAGAGCATGAGATTCAGGGCATGAGATTCAGTGCATGATTTTCAGGGCAGGAGATTCAGAGCAGGTGTTTCAGTGCAGGAGTTTCAGGGCATGAGATTTAGGGCATGAGATTCAGGGCATGAGTTTCAGGGCTTGAGTTTCAGGGCAGGAGTTTCAGAGCATGTGATTCAGTGCGTGAGTTTCAGGATATGAGATTCATGGCATGAGTTTCAGTGCAGGAGTTTCAGGGCATGAGATTCAGGGCATGAGTTTCAGTGCATGAGTTTGAGGGCAGGAGTATCAGGGCATGAGATTCAGGGCATGAGTTTCAGGGCATGAGATCAGGGCAGGTATTTCAGGGCATGTAATTCAGGGCATGAGATTCTGGGCAGATGATTCACGGCAGGAGTTTTAGGGCATGTGATTCAGGGCATGAGTTTCAGTGCATGAGTTTCAGGGCAGGAGTTTCAGGGTATATGATTTAGGGCATGAGTTTCAGGGCATGAGATTCAGGGCTTGAGTTTCAGGGCATGAGGTTCAGGGCATGAGTTTCAGGGCATGTGATTCAGGGCGTGAGTTTCAGGATATGAGATTCATGGCATGAGTTTCAGTGCAGGAGTTTCAGGGCATGAGATTCAGAGCATGAGTTTCAGGGTAGGTGATTCAGGGCAGGAGTTTCAGGACATGAGATTCAGGGCATGAGTTTCAGTGCAGGAACTTGAAGTCATGAGATTCAGTGCACGAGTTTCAGAGCATGAGATTCAGGGCATGAGATTCAGGGCATGAGTTTCAGGGCAGGAGATTCAGGGCAGGTGTTTCACTGCAAGAGTTTCAGGGCATGAGATTCAGGGCATGAGATTCAGGGCATGAGATTTAGTACAGGAGATTCAGTGCATGAGTTTCAGGGCATGAGTTTCAGGGCAGGAGTTGTAGGGCATGTGATTCAGGGCATGAGTTTCAGTGCATGAGTTTCAGGGCAGGAGTTTCTGGGTATGTGATTTAGGGCATGAGTTTCAGGACATGAGATTCAGGGCTTGAGTTTCAGGGCATGAGGTTCAGGGCATGAGTTTCAGGTCATGAGATTCAGGGCATGAGTTTCAGTCCAGGAACTTGAGGGCATGAGATTCAGTGCATGAGTTTCAGAGCATGAGATTCAGGGCATGAAATTCAGGGCATGATTTTCAGGGCAGGAGATTCAGGGCATGAGTTTCAGTGCAGGAACTTGAGGGCATGAGATTCAGGGCATGAGTTTCAGGACAGGAGATTCAGGGCATGAGTTTCAGGGCATGAGTTTCAGGGCAGAAGTTTCAGGGCATGTAATTCAGGGCGTGAGTTTCAGGATATGAGATTCATGGCATGAGTTTCAGTGCAGGAGTTTCAGGGCATGAGATTCAGGGCATGAGTTTCAGGGCATGAGATTCAGGACAGCAGTTTCAAGGCATGAGATTCAGGGCATGAGTTTCAGTGCATGAGTTTGAGGGCAGGAGTTTCAAGGCATGAGATTCAGGGCATGAGTTTCAGTGCATGAGTTTGAGGGCAGGAGTTTCAGGGCATGAGATTCAGGGCATGAGTTTCAGGGCATGAGATTCAGGGCAGATATTTCAGGGCATGTAATTCAGGGCATGAGTTTCTGGGCAGATGATTCAGGGCAGGAGTTTTAGGGCATGTGATTCAGGGCATGAGTTTCAGTGCATGAGTTTCAGGGCAGGAGTTTCAGGGTATGTGATTTAGGGCATGAGTTTCAGGGCATGAGGTTCAGGGCATGAGTTTCAGGGCATGAGATTCAGGGCATGAGTTTCAGTCCAGGAACTTGAGGGCATGAGATTCAGTGCACGAGTTTCAGAGCATGAGATTCAGGGCATGAGATTCAGGGCATGATTTTCAGGGCAGGAGTTTCAGGGCATGAGATTCAGGGCATGAGTTTCAGGGCTGGAGATTCAGGGCATGAGTTTCAGGGCATGAGTTTCAGGGCAGGAGTTTCAGGGCTTGTGATTCAGGGCGTGAGTTTCAGGATATGAGATTCATGGCATGAGTTTCAGTGCAGGAGTTTCAGGGCATGAGATTCAGGGCATGAGTTTTAGGACAGGAGATTCAGGGCATGAGTTTCAGGGCATGAGTTTCAGGGCAGTAGTTTCAGGGCAGGAGTTTTAGGGCATGAGTTTCAGTGCATGAGTTTCAGTGCAGGAGTTTCAGGGCATGAGATTCAGGGCATGAGTTTCAGGGTAGGTGAATCAGGGCAGGAGTTTCAGGACATGAGATTCAGGGCATGAGTTTCAGTGCAGGAACTTGAGGTCATGAGATTCAGTGCATGAGTTTCAGGGCATGAGATTCAGGGCATGAGATTCAGGGCATGAGTTTCAGGACAGGAGATTCAGGGCATGAGTTTCAGGACATGAGTTTCAGGCATGAGTTTCAGAGCAGGAGTTTCAGGGCATGTGATTCAGGGCGTGAGTTTCAGGATATGAGATTCATGGCATGAGTTTCAGTGCAGGAGTTTCAGGGCATGAGATTCAGAGCATGAGTTTCAGGGTAGGTGATTCAGGGCAGAAGTTTCAGGACATGAGATTCAGGGCATGAGTTTCAGTGCAGGAACTTGAAGTCATGAGATTCAGTGCACGAGTTTCAGAGCATGAGATTCAGGGCATGAGATTCAGGGCATGAGTTTCAGGGCAGGAGATTCAGGGCAGGTGTTTCACTGCAAGAGTTTCAGGGCATGAGATTCAGGGCATGAGATTCAGGGCATGAGATTTAGTACAGGAGATTCAGTGCATGAGTTTCAGGGCATGAGTTTCAGGGCAGGAGTTGTAGGGCATGTGATTCAGGGCATGAGTTTCAGTGCATGAGTTTCAGGGCAGGAGTTTCTGGGTATGTGATTTAGGGCATGAGTTTCAGGACATGAGATTCAGGGCTTGAGTTTCAGGGCATGAGGTTCAGGGCATGAGTTTCAGGTCATGAGATTCAGGGCATGAGTTTCAGTCCAGGAACTTGAGGGCATGAGATTCAGTGCATGAGTTTCAGAGCATGAGATGCAGGGCATGAAATTCAGGGCATGATTTTCAGGGCAGGAGATTCAGGGCATGAGTTTCAGTGCAGGAACTTGAGGGCATGAGATTCAGGGCATGAGTTTCAGGACAGGAGATTCAGGGCATGAGTTTCAGGGCATGAGTTTCAGGGCAGAAGTTTCAGGGCATGTAATTCAGGGCGTGAGTTTCAGGATATGAGATTCATGGCATGAGTTTCAGTGCAGGAGTTTCAGGGCATGAGATTCAGGGCATGAGTTTCAGGGCATGAGATTCAGGACAGCAGTTTCAAGGCATGAGATTCAGGGCATGAGTTTCAGTGCATGAGTTTGAGGGCAGGAGTTTCAAGGCATGAGATTCAGGGCATGAGTTTCAGTGCATGAGTTTGAGGGCAGGAGTTTCAGGGCATGAGATTCAGGGCATGAGTTTCAGGGCATGAGATTCAGGGCAGATATTTCAGGGCATGTAATTCAGGGCATGAGTTTCTGGGCAGATGATTCAGGGCAGGAGTTTTAGGGCATGTGATTCAGGGCATGAGTTTCAGTGCATGAGTTTCAGGGCAGGAGTTTCAGGGTATGTGATTTAGGGCATGAGTTTCAGGGCATGAGGTTCAGGGCATGAGTTTCAGGGCATGAGATTCAGGGCATGAGTTTCAGTCCAGGAACTTGAGGGCATGAGATTCAGTGCACGAGTTTCAGAGCATGAGATTCAGGGCATGAGATTCAGGGCATGATTTTCAGGGCAGGACTTTCAGGGCATGAGATTCAGGGCATGAGTTTCAGGGCTGGAGATTCAGGGCATGAGTTTCAGGGCATGAGTTTCAGGGCAGGAGTTTCAGGGCTTGTGATTCAGGGCGTGAGTTTCAGGATATGAGATTCATGGCATGAGTTTCAGTGCAGGAGTTTCAGGGCATGAGATTCAGGGCATGAGTTTTAGGACAGGAGATTCAGGGCATGAGTTTCAGGGCATGAGTTTCAGGGCAGTAGTTTCAGGGCAGGAGTTTTAGGGCATGAGTTTCAGTGCATGAGTTTCAGTGCAGGAGTTTCAGGGCATGAGATTCAGGGCATGAGTTTCAGGGTAGGTGAATCAGGGCAGGAGTTTCAGGACATGAGATTCAGGGCATGAGTTTCAGGACAGGAGATTCAGGGCATGAGTTTCAGGGCATGAGTTTCAGGGCAGGAGTTTCAGGGCATGTGATTCAGGGCGTGAGTTTCAGGATATGAGATTCATGGCATGAGTTTCAGTGCAGGAGTTTCAGGGCATGAGATTCAGGGCATGAGTTTTAGGACAGGAGATTCAGGGCATGAGTTTCAGGGCAGGAGTTTGAGGGCAGGAGTTTCAAGGCATGAGATTCAGGGCATGAGTTTCAGTGCATGAGTTTGAGGGCAGGAGTTTCAGGGCATGAGATTCAGGGCATGAGTTTCAGGGCATGAGATTCAGGGCAGATATTTCAGGGCATGTAATTCAGGGCATGAGTTTCTGGGCAGATGATTCAGGGCAGGAGTTTTAGGGCATGTGATTCAGGGCATGAGTTTCAGTGCATGAGTTTCAGGGCAGGAGTTTCAGGGTATGTGATTTAGGGCATGAGTTTCAGGGCATGAGGTTCAGGGCATGAGTTTCAGGGCATGAGATTCAGGGCATGAGTTTCAGTCCAGGAACTTGAGGGCATGAGATTCAGTGCACGAGTTTCAGAGCATGAGATTCAGGGCATGAGATTCAGGGCATGATTTTCAGGGCAGGAGTTTCAGGGCATGAGATTCAGGGCATGAGTTTCAGGGCTGGAGATTCAGGGCATGAGTTTCAGGGCATGAGTTTCAGGGCAGGAGTTTCAGGGCTTGTGATTCAGGGCGTGAGTTTCAGGATATGAGATTCATGGCATGAGTTTCAGTGCAGGAGTTTCAGGGCATGAGATTCAGGGCATGAGTTTTAGGACAGGAGATTCAGGGCATGAGTTTCAGGGCATGAGTTTCAGGGCAGTAGTTTCAGGGCAGGAGTTTTAGGGCATGAGTTTCAGTGCATGAGTTTCAGTGCAGGAGTTTCAGGGCATGAGATTCAGGGCATGAGTTTCAGGGTAGGTGAATCAGGGCAGGAGTTTCAGGACATGAGATTCAGGGCATGAGTTTCAGTGCAGGAACTTGAGGTCATGAGATTCAGTTCACGACTTTCAGAGCGTGAGATTCAGGGCATGAGATTCAGGGCATGAGTTTTAGGACAGGAGATTCAGGGCATGAGTTTCAGGGCATGAGTTTCAGGGCATGAGTTTCAGGGCAGGAGTTTTAGGGCATGAGTTTCAGGGAATGAGATTCAGGGCTTGAGTTTCAGAGCATGAGGTTCAGGGCATGAGTTTCAGGTCATGAGATTCAGGGCATGAGTTTCAGTCCAGGAACTTGAGGGCATGAGATTCAGTGCATGATTTCAGAGCATGAGATTCAGGGCATGATTTTCAGGGCAGGAGATTCAGGGCAGGTGTTTCAGTGCAGGAGTTTCAGGGCATGAGATTCAGGGCATGAGATTCAGGGCATGAGTTTCAGGACAGGAGATTCAGGGCATGAGTTTCAGGGCATGAGTTTCAGGGCAGGAGTTTCAGGGCATGTGATTCAGGGCGTGAGTTTCAGGATATGAGATTCATGGCATGAGTTTCAGTGCAGGAGTTTCAGGGCATGAGATTCAGGGCATGAGTTTTAGGACAGGAGATTCAGGGCATGAGTTTCAGGGCAGGAGTTTCAGGCAGGAGTTTTAGGGCATGAGTTTCAGTGCATGAGTTTCAGGGCAGGAGTTTCAGGGTATGTGATTTAGGGCATGAGTTTCAGGGCATGAGATTCAGGGCTTGAGTTTCAGGGCATGAGGTTCAGGGCATGAGTTTCAGGTCATGAGATTCAGGGCATGAGTTTCAGTCCAGGAACTTGAGGGCATGAGATTCAGTGCATGAGTTTCAGAGCATGAGATTCAGGGCATGAGATTCAGTGCATGATTTTCAGGGCAGGAGATTCAGAGCAGGTGTTTCAGTGCAGGAGTTTCAGGGCATGAGATTCAGGGCATGAGATTCAGGGCATGAGTTTCAGGGCTTGAGTTTCAGGGCAGGAGTTTCAGAGCATGTGATTCAGTGCGTGAGTTTCAGGATATGAGATTCATGGCATGAGTTTCAGTGCAGGAGTTTCAGGGCATGAGATTCAGGGCATGAGTTTCAGTGCATGAGTTTGAGGGCAGGAGTTTCAGGGCATGAGATTCAGGGCATGATTTTCAGGGCAGGAGATTCAGGGCAGGTGTTTCAGTGCAGGAGTTTCAGGGCATGAGATTCAGGGCATGAGATTCAGGGCATGAGTTTCAGGACAGGAGATTCAGGGCATGAGTTTCAGGACATGAGTTTCAGGGCATGAGTTTCAGAGCAGGAGTTTCAGGGCATGTGATTCAGGGCGTGAGTTTCAGGATATGAGATTCATGGCATGAGTTTCAGTGCAGGAGTTTCAGGGCATGAGATTCAGAGCATGAGTTTCAGGGTAGGTGATTCAGGGCAGGAGTTTCAGGACATGAGATTCAGGGCATGAGTTTCAGTGCAGGAACTTGAGGTCATGAGATTCAGTGCACGAGTTTCAGAGCATGAGATTCAGGGCATGAGATTGAGGGCATGAGTTTCAGGGCAGGAGATTCCGGGCATGTGTTTCACTGCAAGAGTTTCAGGGCATGAGATTCAGGGCATGAGATTTACTACAGGAGATTCAGTGCATGAGTTTCAGGGCATGAGTTTCAGGGCAGGAGTTGTAGGGCATGTGATTCAGGGCATGAGTTTCAGTGCATGAGTTTCAGGGCAGGAGTTTCTGGGTATGTGATTTAGGGCATGAGTTTCAGGACATGAGATTCAGGGCTTGAGTTTCAGGGCATGAGGTTCAGGGCATGAGTTTCAGGTCATGAGATTCAGGGCATGAGTTTCAGTCCAGGAACTTGAGGGCATGAGATTCAGTGCATGAGTTTCAGAGCATGAGATTCAGGGCATGAAATTCAGGGCATGATTTTCAGGGCAGGAGATTCAGGGCATGAGTTTCAGGACAGGAGATTCAGGGCATGAGTTTCAGGGCATGAGTTTCAGGGCAGAAGTTTCAGGGCATGTAATTCAGGGCGTGAGTTTCAGGATATGAGAATCATGGCATGAGTTTCAGTGCAGGAGTTTCAGGGCATGAGATTCAGGGCATGAGTTTCAGGGCATGAGATTCAGGACAGCAGTTTCAAGGCATGAGATTCAGGGCATGAGTTTCAGTGCATGAGTTTGAGGGCAGGAGTTTCAAGGCATGAGATTCAGGGCATGAGTTTCAGTGCATGAGTTTGAGGGCAGGAGTTTCAGGGCATGAGATTCAGGGCATGAGTTTCAGGGCATGAGATTCAGGGCAGGTATTTCAGGGCATGTAATTCAGGGCATGAGTTTCTGGGCAGATGATTCAGGGCAGGAGTTTTAGGGCATGTGATTCAGGGCATGAGTTTCAGTGCATGAGTTTCAAAGCAGGAGTTTCAGGGTATGTGATTTAGGGCATGAGTTTCAGGGCATGAGGTTCAGGGCATGAGTTTTAGGGCATGAGATTCAGGGCATGAGTTTCAGTGCAGGAACTTGAGGGCATGAGATTCAGTGCACGAGTTTCAGAGCATGAGATTCAGGGCATGAGATTCAGGGCATGATTTTCAGGGCAGGAGTTTCAGGGCATGAGATTCAGGGCATGAGTTTCAGGGCAGGAGATTCAGGGCATGAGTTTCAGGGCATGAGTTTCAGGGCAGGAGTTTCAGGGCATGTGATTCAGGGCGTGAGTTTCAGGACATGAGATTCATGGCATGAGTTTCAGTGCAGGAGTTTCAGGGCATGAGATTCAGGGCATGAGTTTTAGGACAGGAGATTCAGGGCATGAGTTTCAGGGCATGAGTTTCAGGGCATGAGATTCAGAGCATGAGTTTCAGGGTAAGTGATTCAGGGCAGGAGTTTCAGGACATGAGATTCAGGGCATGAGTTTCAGTGCAGGAACTTGAGGTCATGAGATTCAGTGCACGACTTTCAGAGCGTGAGATTCAGGGCATGAGATTCAGGGCATGAGTTTTAGGACAGGAGATTCAGGGCATGAGTTTCAGGGCATGAGTTTCAGGGCAGGAGTTTTAGGGCATAAGTTTCAGGGAATGAGATTCAGGGCTTGAGTTTCAGAGCATGAGGTTCAGGGCATGAGTTTCAGGTCATGAGATTCAGGGCATGAGTTTCAGTCCAGGAACTTGAGGGCATGAGATTCAGTGCATGAGTTTCAGGGCATGAGTTTTAGGACAGGAGATTCATGGCATGAGTTTCAGGGCATGAGTTTCAGGGCAGGAGTTTTAGGGCATGAGTTTCAGTGTATGAGTTTTAGGGCAGGAGTTTCAGGGTATGTGACTTAGGGCATGAGTTTCAGGGAATGAGATTCAGGGCTTGAGTTTCAGGGCATGAGGTTCAGGGCATGAGTTTCAGGTCATGAGATTCAGGGCATGAGTTTCAGTGCAGGAGTTTCAGGGCATGAGATTCAGGGCATGAGTTTTAGGACAGGAGATTCAGGGCATGAGTTTCAGGGCATGAGTTTCAGGGCAGGAGTTTCAGGGCAGGAATTTTAGGGCATGAGTTTCAGTGCATGAGTTTCAGGGCAGGAGTTTCAGGGTATGTGATTTAGGGCATGAGTTTCAGGGCATGAGATTCAGGGCTTGAGTTTCAGGGCATGAGGTTCAGGGCATGAGTTTCAGGTCATGGGATTCAGGGCATGAGTTTCAGTCCAGGAACTTGAGGGCATGAGATTCAGTGCATGAGTTTCAGGGCATGAGATTCAGGGCATGAGATTCAGGGCATGAGTTTCAGTCCAGGAACTTGAGGGCATGAGATTCAGTGCATGAGTTTCAGGGCATGAGATTCAGGGCATGAGATTCAGGGCATGAGTTTCAGGGCATGAGTTTCAGGGCAGGAGTTTCAGAGCATGTGATTCAGGGCGTGAGTTTCAGGATATGAGATTCAGAGCATGTGATTCAGGGCGTGAGTTTCAGGATATGAGATTCATGGCATGAGTTTCAGTGCAGGAGTTTCAGGGCATGAGATTCAGGGCATGAGTTTCAGTGCATGAGTTTGAGGGCAGGAGTTTCAAGGCATGAGATTCAGGGCATGAGTTTCCGTGCATGAGTTTGAGGGAAGGAGTTTCAGGGCATGAGATTCAGGGCATGAGTTTCAGTGCAGGAACTTGAGGTCATGAGATTCAGTGCACGAGTTTCAGAGCATGAGATTCAGGGCATGAGATTCAGGGCATGAGTTTCAGGGCAGGAGATTCAGGGCAGCTGTTTCACTGCAAGAGTTTCAGGGCATGAGATTCAGGGCATGAGATTCAGGGCATGAGATTTAGTACAGGAGATTCAGTGCATGAGTTTCAGGGCATGAGTTTCAGGGCAGGAGTTGAGGGCATGTGATTCAGGGCATGAGTTTCAGTGCATGAGTTTCAGGGCAGGAGTTTCTGGGTATGTGATTTAGGGCATGAGTTTCAGGGCATGAGATTCAGGGCTTGAGTTTCAGGGCATGAGGTTCAGGGCATGAGTTTCAGGTCATGAGATTCAGGACATGAGTTTCAGTCCAGGAACTTGAGGGCATGAGATTCAGGGCATGAGATTCAGGGCTTGAGTTTTAGGGCATGAGTTTCAGGGCATAAGTTTCAGGACATGAGTTTCAGGGAATGAGATTCAGGACATGAGTTTCAGGGCATGAGTTTCAGTGCAGGAACTTGAGGGCATGAGATTCAGGGCATGAGTTTCAGGACAGGAGATTCAGGGCATGAGTTTCAGGGCATGAGTTTCAGGGCATGAGTTTCAGTGCAGGAGTTTCAGGGCATGAGATTCAGGGCATGAGTTTCAGGGCATGAGATTCAGGACAGCAGTTTCAAGGCATGAGATTCAGGGCATGAGTTTCAGGGCATGAGATTCAGGGCAGGTATTTCAGGGCATGTAATTCAGGGCATGAGTTTCTGGGCAGATGATTCAGGGCAGGAGTTTTAGGGCATGTGATTCAGGGCATGAGTTTCAGTGCATGAGTTTCAGGGCAGGAGTTTCAGGGTATGTGATTTAGGGCATGAGTTTCAGGGCATGAGGTTCAGGGCATGATTTTCAGGGCAGGAGATTCAGGGCATGAGTTTCAGTGCAGGAACTTGAGGGCATGAGATTCAGGGCATGAGTTTCAGGACAGGAGATTCAGGGCATGAGTTTCAGGGCATGAGTTTCAGGGCATGAGTTTCAGGGCAGAAGTTTCAGGGCATGTAATTCAGGGCGTGAGTTTCAGGATATGAGATTCATGGCATGAGTTTCAGTGCAGGAGTTTCAGGGCATGAGATTCAGGGCATGAGTTTCAGGGCATGAGATTCAGGACAGCAGTTTCAAGGCATGAGATTCAGGGCATGAGTTTCAGTGCATGAGTTTGAGGGCAGGAGTTTCAAGGCATGAGATTCAGGGCATGAGTTTCAGTGCATGAGTTTGAGGGCAGGAGTTTCAGGGCATGAGATTCAGGGCATGAGTTTCAGGGCATGAGATTCAGGGCAGATATTTCAGGGCATGTAATTCAGGGCATGAGTTTCTGGGCAGATGATTCAGGGCAGGAGTTTTAGGGCATGTGATTCAGGGCATGAGTTTCAGTGCATGAGTTTCAGGGCAGGAGTTTTAGGGCATGTGATTCAGGGCATGAGATTCAGGGCTTGAGTTTCAGGGCATGAGGATCAGGGCATGAGTTTCAGGGCATGAGATTCACGGCATGAGTTTCAGTGCAGGAACTTGAGGGCATGAGATTCAGTGCACGAGTTTCAGAGCATGAGATTCAGGGCATGAGATTCAGGGCATGATTTTCAGGGCAGGAGATTCAGGGCAGGTGTTTCAGTGCAGGAGTTTCAGGGCATGAGATTCAGGGCATGAGATTCAGGGCATGAGTTTCAGGACAGGAGATTCAGGGCATGAGTTTCAGGACATGAGTTTCAGGGCATGAGTTTCAGAGCAGGAGTTTCAGGGCATGTGATTCAGGGCGTGAGTTTCAGGATATGAGATTCATGGCATGAGTTTCAGTGCAGGAGTTTCAGGGCATGAGATTCAGAGCATGAGTTTCAGGGTAAGTGATTCAGGGCAGGAGTTTCAGGACATGAGATTCAGGGCATGAGTTTCAGTGCAGGAACTTGAGGTCATGAGATTCAGTGCACGAGTTTCAGAGCATGAGATTCAGGGCATGAGATTGAGGGCATGAGTTTCAGGGCAGGAGATTCCGGGCATGTGTTTCACTGCAAGAGTTTCAGGGCATGAGATTCAGGGCATGAGATTTAGTACAGGAGATTCAGTGCATGAGTTTCAGGGCATGAGTTTCAGGGCAGGAGTTGTAGGGCATGTGATTCAGGGCATGAGTTTCAGTGCATGAGTTTCAGGGCAGGAGTTTCTGGGTATGTGATTTAGGGCATGAGTTTCAGGACATGAGATTCAGGGCTTGAGTTTCAGGGCATGAGGTTCAGGGCATGAGTTTCAGGTCATGAGATTCAGGGCATGAGTTTCAGTCCAGGAACTTGAGGGCATGAGATTCAGTGCATGAGTTTCAGAGCATGAGATTCAGGGCATGAAATTCAGGGCATGATTTTCAGGGCAGGAGATTCAGGGCATGAGTTTCAGGACAGGAGATTCAGGGCATGAGTTTCAGGGCATGAGTTTCAGGGCAGAAGTTTCAGGGCATGTAATTCAGGGCGTGAGTTTCAGGATATGAGAATCATGGCATGAGTTTCAGTGCAGGAGTTTCAGGGCATGAGATTCAGGGCATGAGTTTCAGGGCATGAGATTCAGGACAGCAGTTTCAAGGCATGAGATTCAGGGCATGAGTTTCAGTGCATGATTTTGAGGGCAGGAGTTTCAAGGCATGAGATTCAGGGCATGAGTTTCAGTGCATGAGTTTGAGGGCAGGAGTTTCAGGGCATGAGATTCAGGGCATGAGTTTCAGGGCATGAGATTCAGGGCAGGTATTTCAGGGCATGTAATTCAGGGCATGAGTTTCTGGGCAGATGATTCAGGGCAGGAGTTTTAGGGCATGTGATTCAGGGCATGAGTTTCAGTGCATGAGTTTCAGGGCAGGAGTTTCAGGGTATGTGATTTAGGGCATGAGTTTCAGGGCATGAGGTTCAGGACATGAGTTTTAGGGCATGAGATTCAGGGCATGAGTTTCAGTGCAGGAACTTGAGGGCATGAGATTCAGTGCACGAGTTTCAGAGCATGAGATTCAGGGCATGAGATTCAGGGCATGATTTTCAGGGCAGGAGTTTCAGGGCATGAGATTCAGGGCATGAGTTTCAGGGCAGGAGATTCAGGGCATGAGTTTCAGGGCATGAGTTTCAGGGCAGGAGTTTCAGGGCATGTGATTCAGGGCGTGAGTTTCAGGACATGAGATTCATGGCATGAGTTTCAGTGCAGGAGTTTCAGGGCATGAGATTCAGGGCATGAGTTTTAGGACAGGAGATTCAGGGCATGAGTTTCAGGGCATGAGTTTCAGGGCAGGAGTTTCAGGGCAGGAGTTTTAGGGCATGAGTTTCAGTGCATGAGTTTCAGTGCAGGAGTTTCAGGGCATGAGATTCAGGGCATGAGTTTCAGGGTAGGTGATTCAGGGCAGGAGTTTCAGGACATGAGATTCAGGGCATGAGTTTCAGTGCAGGAACTTGAGGTCATGAGATTCAGTGCACGACTTTCAGAGCGTGAGATTCAGGGCATGAGATTCAGGGCATGAGTTTTAGGACAGGAGATTCAGGACATGAGTTTCAGGGCATGAGTTTCAGGGCAGGAGTTTTAGGGCATGAGTTTCAGGGAATGAGATTCAGGGCTTGAGTTTCAGAGCATGAGGTTCAGGGCATGAGTTTCAGGTCATGAGATTCAGGGCATGAGTTTCAGTCCAGGAACTTGAGGGCATGAGATTCAGTGCATGAGTTTCAGGGCATGAGTTTTAGGACAGGAGATTCAGGGCATGAGTTTCAGGGCATGAGTTTCAGGGCAGGAGTTTTAGGGCATGAGTTTCAGTGTATGAGTTTTAGGGCAGGAGTTTCAGGGTATGTGACTTAGGGCATGAGTTTCAGGGAATGAGATTCAGGGCTTGAGTTTCAGGGCATGAGGTTCAGGGCATGAGTTTCAGGTCATGAGATTCAGGGCATGAGTTTCAGTGCAGGAGTTTCAGGGCATGAGATTCAGGGCATGAGTTTTAGGACAGGAGATTCAGGGCATGAGTTTCAGGGCATGAGTTTCAGGGCAGGAGTTTCAGGGCAGGAATTTTAGGGCATGAGTTTCAGTGCATGAGTTTCAGGGCAGGAGTTTCAGGGTATGTGATTTAGGGCATGAGTTTCAGGGCATGAGATTCAGGGCTTGAGTTTCAGGGCATGAGGTTCAGGGCATGAGTTTCAGGTCATGAGATTCAGGGCATGAGTTTCAGTCCAGGAACTTGAGGGCATGAGATTCAGTGCATGAGTTTCAGGGCATGAGATTCAGGGCATGAGATTCAGGGCATGAGTTTCAGGGCATGAGTTTCAGGGCAGGAGTTTCAGAGCATGTGATTCAGGGCGTGAGTTTCAGGATATGAGATTCAGAGCATGTGATTCAGGGCGTGAGTTTCAGGATATGAGATTCATGGCATGAGTTTCAGTGCAGGAGTTTCAGGGCATGAGATTCAGGGCATGAGTTTCAGTGCATGAGTTTGAGGGCAGGAGTTTCAAGGCATGAGATTCAGGGCATGAGTTTCAGTGCATGAGTTTGAGGGAAGGAGTTTCAGGGCATGAGATTCAGGGCATGAGTTTCAGTGCAGGAACTTGAGGTCATGAGATTCAGTGCACGAGTTTCAGAGCATGAGATTCAGGGCATGAGATTCAGGGCATGAGTTTCAGGGCAGGAGATTCAGGGCAGCTGTTTCACTGCAAGAGTTTCAGGGCATGAGATTCAGGGCATGAGATTCAGGGCATGAGATTTAGTACAGGAGATTCAGTGCATGAGTTTCAGGGCATGAGTTTCAGGGCAGGAGTTGAGGGCATGTGATTCAGGGCATGAGTTTCAGTGCATGAGTTTCAGGGCAGGAGTTTCTGGGTATGTGATTTAGGGCATGAGTTTCAGGGCATGAGATTCAGGGCTTGAGTTTCAGGGCATGAGGTTCAGGGCATGAGTTTCAGGTCATGAGATTCAGGACATGAGTTTCAGTCCAGGAACTTGACGGCATGAGATTCAGTGCATGAGTTTCAGAGCATGAGATTCAGGGCATGAAATTCAGGGCATGATTTTCAGGGCAGGAGATTCAGGGCAGGTGTTTCAGTGCAGGACTTTCAGGGCATGAGATTCAGGGCATGAGATTCAGGGCTTGAGTTTAAGGGCATGAGTTTCAGGGCATAAGTTTCAGGACATGAGTTTCAGGGAATGAGATTCAGGACATGAGTTTCAGGGCATGAGTTTCAGTGCAGGAACTTGAGGGCATGAGATTCAGGGCATGAGTTTCAGGACAGGAGATTCAGGGCATGAGTTTCAGGGCATGAGTTTCAGGGCATGAGTTTCAGGGCAGAAGTTTCAGGGCATGTAATTCAGGGCGTGAGTTTCAGGATATGAGATTCATTACATGAGTTTCAGTGCAGGAGTTTCAGGGCATGAGATTCAGGGCATGAGTTTCAGGGCATGAGATTCAGGACAGCAGTTTCAAGGCATGAGATTCAGGGCATGAGTTTCAGGGCATGAGATTCAGGGCAGGTATTTCAGGGCATGTAATTCAGGGCATGAGTTTCTGGGCAGATGATTCAGGGCAGGAGTTTTAGGGCATGTGATTCAGGGCATGAGTTTCAGTGCATGAGTTTCAGGGCAGGAGTTTCAGGGTATGTGATTTAGGGCATGAGTTTCAGGGCATGAGGTTCAGGACATGAGTTTCAGGGCATGAGATTCAGGGCATGAGTTTCAGTGCAGGAACTTGAGGGCATGAGATTCAGTGCACGAGTTTCAGAGCATGAGATTCAGGGCATGAGATTCAGGGCATGATTTTCAGGGCAGGAGATTCAGGGCAGGTGTTTCAGGGCATGAGATTCAGGGCATGAGTTTCAGGACAGGAGATTCAGGGCATGAGTTTCAGGGCATGAGTTTCAGGGCAGGAGTTTCAGGGCATGTGATTCAGGGCGTGAGTTTCAGGATATGAGATTCATGGCATGAGTTTCAGTGCAGGAGTTTCAGGGCATGAGATTCAGGGCATGAGTTGCAGGGTAGGTGATTCAGGGCAGGAGTTTCAAGACATGAGATTCAGGGCATGAGTTTCAGTGCAGGAACTTGAGGTCATGATATTCAGTGCACGACTTTCAGAGCGTGAGTTTCAGGGCATGAGTTTCAGGGCAGGAGTTTTAGGGCATGAGTTTCAGTGTATGAGTTTTAGGGCAGGAGTTTCAGGGTATGTGATTTAGGGCATGAGTTTCAGGGAATGAGATTCAGGGCTTGAGTTTCAGGGCATGAGGTTCAGGGCATGAGTTTCAGGTCATGAGATTCAGGGCATGAGTTTCAGTGCAGGAGTTTCAGGGCATGAGATTCAGGGCGTGAGTTTTAGGACAGGAGATTCAGGGCATGAGTTTCAGGGCATGAGTTTCAGGGCAGGAGTTTCAGGGCAGGAGTTTTAGGGCATGAGTTTCAGTGCATGAGTTTCAGGGCAGGAGTTTCAGGGCAGGAGTTTTAGGGCATGAGTTTCAGTGTATGAGTTTTAGGGCAGGAGTTTCAGGGTATGTGATTTAGGGCATGAGTTTCAGGGAATGAGATTCAGGGCTTGAGTTTCAGGGCATGAGGTTCAGGGCATGAGTTTCAGGTCATGAGATTCAGGGCATGAGTTTCAGTGCAGGAGTTTCAGGGCATGAGATTCAGGGCGTGAGTTTTAGGACAGGAGATTCAGGGCATGAGTTTCAGGGCATGAGTTTCAGGGCAGGAGTTTCAGGGCAGGAGTTTTAGGGCATGAGTTTCAGTGCATGAGTTTCAGGGCAGGAGTTTCAGGGTATGTGATTTAGGGCATGAGTTTCAGGGCATGAGATTCAGGGCTTGAGTTTCAGGGCATGAGGTTCAGGGCATGAGTTTCAGGTCATGAGATTCAGGGCATGAGTTTCAGTCCAGGAACTTGAGGGCATGAGATTCAGTGCATGAGTTTCAGGGCATGAGATTCAGGGCATGAGATTCAGGGCATGAGTTTCAGGGCATGAGTTTCAGGGCATGAGTTTCAGAGCATGTGATTCAGGGCGTGAGTTTCAGGATATGAGATTCAGAGCATGTGATTCAGGGCGTGAGTTTCAGGATATGAGATTCATGGCATGAGTTTCAGTGCAGGAGTTTCAGGGCATGAGATTCAGGGGATGAGTTTCAGTGCATGAGTTTGAGGGCAGGAGTTTCAAGGCATGAGATTCAGGGCATGAGTTTCAGTGCATGAGTTTGAGGGAAGGAGTTTCAGGGCATGAGATTCAGGGCATGAGTTTCAGATCATGAGATCAGGGCAGGTATTTCAGGGTATGTAATTCAGGGCATGAGATTCTGGGCATATGATTCAGGGCAGGAGTTTTAGGGCATGTGATTCAGGGCATGAGTTTCAGTGCATGAGTTTCAGGGCAGGAGTTTCAGGGTATGTGATTTAGGGCATGAGTTTCAGGGCATGAGATTCAGGGCTTGAGTTTCAGGGCATGAGGTTCAGGGCATGAGTTTCAGGGCATGAGATTCAGGGCATGAGTTTCAGTGCAGGAACTTGAGGGCATGAGATTCAGTGCACGAGTTTCAGAGCATGAGATTCAGGGCATGAGATTCAGGGCATGATTTTCAGGGCAGGAGATTCAGGGCAGGTGTTTCAGTGCAGGAGTTTCAGGGCATGAGATTCAGGGCATGAGATTCAGGGCATGAGTTTCAGGACAGTAGATTCAGGGCATGAGTTTCAGGACATGTGTTTCAGGGCATGAGTTTCAGGGCAGGAGTTTCAGGGCATGTGATTCAGGGCGTGAGTTTCAGGATATGAGATTCATGGCATGAGTTTCAGTGCAGGAGTTTCAGGGCATGAGATTCAGAGCATGAGTTTCAGGGTAGGTGATTCAGGGCAGGAGTTTCAGGACATGAGATTCAGGGCATGAGTTTCAGTGCACGAACTTGAGGTCATGAGATTCAGTGCACGAGTTTCAGAGCATGAGATTCAGGGCATGAGATTCAGGGCATGAGTTTCAGGGCAGGAGATTCAGGGCAGCTGTTTCACTGCAAGAGTTTCAGGGCATGAGATTCAGGGCATGAGATTCAGGGCATGAGATTTAGTACAGGAGATTCAGTGCATGAGTTTCAGGGCATGAGTTTCAGGGCAGGAGTTGAGGGCATGTGATTCAGGGCATGAGTTTCAGTGCATGAGTTTCAGGGCAGGAGTTTCTGGGTATGTGATTTAGGGCATGAGTTTCAGTCCAGGAACTTGAGGGCATGAGATTCAGTGCATGAGTTTCAGAACATGTGATTCAGGGCGTGAGTTTCAGGATATGAGATTCATGGCCTGAGTTTCAGTGCAGGAGTTTCAGTGCATGAGATTCAGGGCATGAGTTTCATTGCATGAGTTTGAGGGCAGGAGTTTCAAGGCATGAGATTCAGGGCATGAGTTTCAGTGCATGAGTTTGAGGGCAGGAGTTTCAGGGCATGAGATTCAGGGCATGAGTTTCAGGGCATGAGATTCAGGGCAGGTATTTCAGGGCATGTAATTCAGGGCATGAGTTTCTGGGCAGATGATTCAGGGCAGGAGTTTTAGGGCATGTGATTCAGGGCATGAATTTCAGTGAATGAGTTTCAGGGCAGGAGTTTCAGGGTATGTGATTTAGGGCATGAGTTTCAGGGCATGAGGTTCAGGACATGAGTTTCAGGGCATGAGATTCAGGGCATGAGTTTCAGTGCAGGAACTTGAGGGCATGAGATTCAGTGCTCGAGTTTCAGAGCATGAGATTCAGGGCATGAGATTCAGGGCATGAGTTTCAGGGCATGAGTTTCAGGGCAGGAGTTTCAGGGCATGTGATTCAGGGCGTGAGTTTCAGGATATGAGATTCATGGCATGAGTTTCAGTGCAGGAGTTTCAGGGCATGAGATTCAGGGCATGAGTTTCAGGGTAGGTGATTCAGGGCAGGAGTTTCAAGACATGAGATTCAGGGCATGAGTTTCAGTGCAGGAACTTGAGGTCATGAGATTCAGTGCACGACTTTCAGAGCGTGAGATTCAGGGCATGAGATTCAGGGCATGAGTTTTAGGACAGGAGATTCAGGGCATGAGTTTCAGGGCATGAGTTTCAGGGCAGGAGTTTTAGGGCATGAGTTTCAGTGTATGAGTTTTAGGGCAGGAGTTTCAGGGTATGTGATTTAGGGCATGAGTTTCAGGAATGAGATTCAGGGCTTGAGTTTCAGGGCATGAGGTTCAGGGCATGAGTTTCAGGTCATGAGATTCAGGGCATGAGTTTCAGTGCAGGAGCTTCAGGGCATGAGATTCAGGGCATGAGTTTTAGGACAGGAGATTCAGGGCATGAGTTTCAGGGCATGAGTTTCAGGGCAGGAGTTTCAGGGCAGGAGTTTTAGGGCATGAGTTTCAGTGCATGAGTTTCAGGGCAGGAGTTTCAGGGTATGTGATTTAGGGCATGAGTTTCAGGGCATGAGATTCAGGGCTTGAGTTTCAGGGCATGAGGTTCAGGGCATGAGTTTCAGGTCATGAGATTCAGGGCATGAGTTTCAGTCCAGGAACTTGAGGGCATGAGATTCAGTGCATGAGTTTCAGGGCATGAGATTCAGGGCATGAGTTTCAGGGCATGAGTTTCAGGGCAGGAGTTTCAGAGCATGTGATTCAGGGCGTGAGTTTCAGGATATGAGATTCAGAGCATGTGATTCAGGGCGTGAGTTTCAGGATATGAGATTCATGGCATGAGTTTCAGTGCAGGAGTTTCAGGGCATGAGATTCAGGGCATGAGTTTCAGTGCATGAGTTTGAGGGCAGGAGTTTCAAGGCATGAGATTCAGGGCATGAGTTTCAGTGCATGAGTTTGAGGGAAGGAGTTTCAGGGCATGAGATTCAGGGCATGAGTTTCAGATCATGAGATCAGGCCAGGTATTTCAGGGCATGTAATTCAGGGCATGAGATTCTGGGCATATGATTCAGGGCAGGAGTTTTAGGGCATGTGATTCAGGGCATGAGTTTCAGTGCATGAGATTCAGGGCTTGAGTTTCAGGGTATGTGATTTAGGGCATGAGTTTCAGGGCATGAGATTCAGGGCATGAGTTTCAGTGCAGGAACTTGAGGGCATGAGATTCAGTGCACGAGTTTCAGAGCATGAGATTCAGGGCATTAGATTCAGGGCATGATTTTCAGGGCAGGAGATTCAGGGCAGGTGTTTCAGTGCAGGAGTTTCAGGGCATGAGATTCAGGGCATGAGATTCAGGGCATGAGTTTCAGGACAGGAGATTCAGGGCATGAGTTTCAGGACATGTGTTTCAGGGCATGAGTTTCAGGGCAGGAGTTTCAGGGCATGTGATTCAGGGCGTGAGTTTCAGGATATGAGATTCATGGCATGAGTTTCAGTGCAGGAGTTTCAGGGCATGAGATTCAGAGCATGAGTTTCAGGGTAGGTGATTCAGGGCAGGAGTTTCAGGACATGAGATTCAGGGCATGAGTTTCAGTGCAGGAACTTGAGGTCATGAGATTCAGTGCACGAGTTTCAGAGCATGAGATTCAGGGCATGAGATTCAGGGCATGAGTTTCAGGGCAGGAGATTCAGGGCAGCTGTTTCACTGCAAGAGTTTCAGGGCATGAGATTCAGGGCATGAGATTTAGTACAGGAGATTCAGTGCATGAGTTTCAAGGCATGAGTTTCAGGGCAGGAGTTGAGGGCATGTGATTCAGGGCATGAGTTTCAGTGCATGAGTTTCAGGGCAGGAGTTTCTGGGTATGTGATTTAGGGCATGAGTTTCAGGGCATGAGATTCAGGGCTTGAGTTTCAGGGCATGAGGTTCAGGGCATGAGTTTCAGGTCATGAGATTCAGGACATGAGTTTCAGTCCAGGAACTTGAGGGCATGAGATTCAGTGCATGAGTTTCAGAGCATGAGATTCAGGGCATGAAATTCAGGGCATGATTTTCAGGGCAGGAGATTCAGGGCAGGTGTTTCAGTGCAGGACTTTCAGGGCATGAGATTCAGGGCATGAGATTCAGGGCTTGAGTTTAAGGGCATGAGTTTCAGGGCATAAGTTTCAGGACATGAGTTTCAGGGAATGAGATTCAGGACATGAGTTTCAGGGCATGAGTTTCAGTGCAGGAACTTGAGGGCATGAGATTCAGGGCATGAGTTTCAGGACAGGAGATTCAGGGCATGAGTTTCAGGGCATGAGTTTCAGGGCAGAAGTTTAAGGGCATGTAATTCAGGGCGAGAGTTTCAGGATATGAGATTCATTACATGACTTTCAGTGCAGGAGTTTCAGGGCATGAGATTCAGGGCATGAGTTTCAGGGCATGAGATTCAGGACAGCAGTTTCAAGGCATGAAATTCAGGGCATGAGTTTCAGTGCATGAGTTTGAGGGCAGGAGTTTCAAGGCATGAGATTCAGGGCATGAGTTTCAGTGCATGAGTTTGAGGGCAGGAGTTTCAGGGCATGAGATTCAGGGCATGAGTTTCAGGGCATGAGATTCAGGGCAGGTATTTCAGGGCATGTAATTCAGGGCATGAGTTTCTGGGCAGATGATTCAGGGCAGGAGTTTTAGGGCATGTGATTCAGGGCATGAGTTTCAGTGCATGAGTTTCAGGGCAGGAGTTTCAGGGTATGTGATTTAGGGCATGAGTTTCAGGGCATGAGGTTCAGGGCATGAGTTTCAGGGCATGAGATTCAGGGCATGAGTTTCAGTGCAGGAACTTGAGGGCATGAGATTCAGTGCACGAGTTTCAGAGCATGAGATTCAGGGCATGAGATTCAGGGCATGATTTTCAGGGCAGGAGATTCAGGGCAGGTGTTTCAGGGCATGAGATTCAGGGCATGAGTTTCAGGACAGGAGATTCAGAGCATGAGTTTCAGGGCAGGAGTTTCAGGGCATGTGATTCAGGGCGTGAGTTTCAGGATATGAGATTCATGGCATGAGTTTCAGTGCAGGAGTTTCAGGGCATGAGATTCAGGGCATGAGTTTCAGGGTAGGTGATTCAGGGCAGGAGTTTCAAGACATGAGATTCAGGGCATGAGTTTCAGTGCAGGAACTTGAGGTCATGAGATTCAGTGCACGACTTTCAGAGCGTGAGATTCAGGGCATGAGATTCAGGGCATGAGTTTTAGGACAGGAGATTCAGGGCATGAGTTTCAGGGCATGAGTTTCAGGGCAGGAGTTTTAGGGCATGAGTTTCAGTGTATGAGTTTTAGGGCAGGAGTTTCAGGGTATGTGATTTAGGGCATGAGTTTCAGGGAATGAGATTCAGGGCTTGAGTTTCAGTCCAGGAACTTGAGGGCATGAGATTCAGTGTATGAGTTTCAGTGCATGAGTTTCAGGGCAGGAGTTTCAGGGTATGTGATTTAGGGCATGAGTTTCAGGGCATGAGGTTCAGGGCATGAGTTTCAGGGCATGAGATTCAGGGCATGAGTTTCAGTGCAGGAACTTGAGGGCATGAGATTCAGTGCACGAGTTTCAGAGCATGAGATTCAGGGCATGAGATTCAGGGCATGATTTTCAGGGCAGGAGATTCAGGGCAGGTGTTTCAGGGCATGAGATTCAGGGCATGAGTTTCAGGACAGGAGATTCAGGGCATGAGTTTCAGGGCATGAGTTTCAGGGCAGGAGTTTCAGGGCATGTGATTCAGGGCGTGAGTTTCAGGATATGAGATTCATGGCATGAGTTTCAGTGCAGGAGTTTCAGGGCATGAGATTCAGGGCATGAGTTTCAGGGTAGGTGATTCAGGGCAGGAGTTTCAGGACATGAGATTCAGGGCATGAGTTTCAATGCAGGAACTTGAGGTCATGAGATTCAGTGCACGACTTTCAGAGCGTGAGATTCAGGGCATGAGATTCAGGGCATGAGTTTTAGGACAGGAGATTCAGGGCATGAGTTTCAGGGCATGAGTTTCAGGGCATGAGTTTCAGGGCAGGAGTTTTAGGGCATGAGTTTCAGTGCATGAGTTTTAGGGCAGGAGTTTCAGGGTATGTGATTTAGGGCATGAGTTTCAGGGAATGAGATTCAGGGCTTGAGTTTCAGGGCATGAGGTTCAGGGCATGAGTTTCAAGTCATGAGATTCAGGGCATGAGTTACAGTCCAGGAACTTGAGGGCATGAGATTCAGTGCATGAGTTTCAGAGCATGAGATTCAGGGCATGATTTTCAGGGCAGGAGATTCAGGGTAGGTGTTTCAGTGCAGGAGTTTCAGGGCATGAGATTCAGGGCATGAGATTCAGGGCATGAGTTTCAGGACAGGAGATTCAGGGCATGAGTTTCAAGGCATGAGTTTCAGAGCAGGAGTTTCAGGGCATGTGATTCAGGGCGTGAGTTTCAGGATATGAGATTCATGGCATGAGTTTCAGTGCAGGAGTTTCAGGGCATGAGATTCAGGGCATGAGTTTTAGGACAGGAGATTCAGGGCATGAGTTTCAGGGCATGATTTTCAGGGCAGGAGTTTCAGGGCATGAGTTTCAGGGCATGAGTTTCAGGGCAGGAGTTTTAGGGCATGAGTTTCAGTGTATGAGTTTTAGGGCAGGAGTTTCAGGGTATGTGATTTAGGGCATTAGTTTCCGGGAATGAGATTCAGGGCTTGAGTTTCAGGGCATGAGGTTCAGGGCATGAGTTTCAGGTCATGAGATTCAGGGCATGAGTTTCAGTCCAGGAACTTGAGGGCATGAGATTCAGTGCATGAGTTTCAGGGCAGGAGTTTCAGGGTATGTGATTTAGGGCATGAGTTTCAGGGCATGAGGTTCAGGGCATGAGTTTCAGGGCATGAGTTTCAGTGCAGGAACTTGAGGGCATGAGATTCAGTGCACGAGTTTCAGAGCATGAGATTCAGGGCATGAGATTCAGGGCATGATTTTCAGGGCAGGAGATTCAGGGCAGGTGTTTCAGGGCATGAGATTCAGGGCATGAGTTTCAGGACAGGAGAGTCAGGGCATGAGTTTCAGGGCATGAGTTTCAGGGCAGGAGTTTCAGGGCATGTGCTTCAGGGCGTGAGTTTCAGGATATGAGATTCATGGCATGAGTTTCAGTGCAGGAGTTTCAGGGCATGAGATTCAGGGCATGAGTTTCCGGGTAGGTGATTCAGGGCAGGAGTTTCAGGACATGAGATTCAGGGCATGAGTTTCAGTGCAGGAACTTGAGGTCATGAGATTCAGTGCACGACTTTCAGAGCGTGAGATTCAGGGCATGAGATTCAGGGCATGAGTTTTAGGACAGGAGATTCAGGGCATGAGTTTCAGGGCATGAGTTTCAGGGCATGAGTGTCAGGGCAGGAGTTTTAGGGCATGAATTTCAGTGCATGAGTTTTAGGGCAGGAGTTTCAGGGTATGTGATTTAGGGCATGAGTTTCAGGGAATGAGATTCAGGGCTTGAGTTTCAGGGCATGAGGTTCAGGGCATGAGTTTCAAGTCATGAGATTCAGGGCATGAGTTTCAGTCCAGGAACTTGAGGGCATGAGATTCAGTGCATGAGTTTCAGAGCATGAGATTCAGGGCATGATTTTCAGGGCAGGAGATTCAGGGCAGGTGTTTCAGTGCAGGAGTTTCAGGGCATGAGATTCAGGGCATGAGATTCAGGGCATGAGTTTCAGGACAGGAGATTCAGGGCATGAGTTTCAAGGCATGAGTTTCAGGGCAGGAGTTTCAGGGCATGTGATTCAGGGCGTGAGTTTCAGGATATGAGATTCATGGCATGAGTTTCAGTGCAGGAGTTTCAGGGCATGAGATTCAGGGCATGAGTTTTAGGACAGGAGATTCAGGGCATGAGTTTCAGGGCATGAGTTTCAGGGCAGGAGTTTCAGGGCAGGAGTTTTAGGGCGTGAGTTTCAGTGCATGAGTTTCAGGGCAGGAGTTTCAGGGTATGTGATTTAGGGCATGAGTTTCAGGGCATGAGATTCAGGGCTTGAGTTTCAGGGCATGAGGTTCAGGGCATGAGTTTCAGGTTATGAGATTCAGGGCATCAGTTTCAGTCTAGGAACTTGAAGGCATGAGATTCAGTGCATGAGTTTCAGAGCATGAGATTCAGGGCATGAGATTCAGTGCATGATTTTCAGGGCAGGAGATTCAGAGCAGGTGTTTCTGTGCAGGAGTTTCAGGGCATGAGATTCAGGGCATGAGATTCAGGGCATGAGTTTCAGGGCATGAGTTTCAGAGCATGTGATTCAGGGCGTGAGTTTCAGGATATGAGATTCATGGCATGAGTTTCAGTGCAGGAGTTTCAGGGCATGAGATTCAGGGCATGAGTTTCAGTGCATGAGTTTGAGGGCAGGAGTTTCAAGGCATGAGATTCAGGGCATGAGTTTCAGGGCATGAGATCAGGGCAGGTATTTCAGGGCATGTAATTCAGGGCATGAGATTCTGGGCATATGATTCAGGGCAGGAGTTTTAGGGCATGTGATTCAGGGCATGAGTTTCAGTGCATGAGTTTCAGGGCATGAGTTTTAGGGCAGGAGTTTCAGGGTATGTGATTTAGGGCATGAGTTTCAGGGAATGAGATTCAGGGCTTGAGTTTCAGGGCATGAGGTTCAGGGCATGAGTTTCAGGTCATGAGATTCAGGGCATGAGTTTCAGTCCAGGAACTTGAGGGCATGAGATTCAGTGCATGAGTTTCAGAGCATGAGATTCAGGGCATGATTTTCAGGGCAGGAGATTCAGGGCAGGTGTTTCAGTGCAGGAGTTTCAGGGCATGAGATTCAGGGCATGAGTTTCAGGACAGGAGATTCAGGGCATGAGTTTCAGGGCATGAGTTTCAGGGCATGAGTTTCAGGGCAGGAGTTTCAGGGCATGTGATTCAGGGTGTGAGTTTCAGGATATGAGATTCATGGCATGAGTTTCAGTGCAGGAGTTTCAGGGCATGAGATTCAGGGCATGAGTTTTAGGGCATGAGTTTCAGGGCAGGAGTTTCAGGGCAGGAGTTTTAGGGCATGAGTTTCAGTGCATGAGTTTCAGGGCAGGAGTTTCAGGGTATGTGATTTAGGGCATGAGTTTCAGGGCATGAGATTCAGGGCTTGAGTTTCAGGGCATGAGGTTCAGGGCATGAGTTTCAGGTCATGAGATTCAGGGCATGAGTTTCGGTCCAGGAACTTGAGGGCATGATATTCAGTGCATGATTTTCAGGGCAGGAGATTCAGAGCATGAGATTCAGGGCATGAGATTCAGGGCATGAGTTTCAGGGCATGAGTTTCAGGGCAGGAGTTTCAGAGCATGTGATTCAGGGCGTGAGTTTCAGGATATGAGATTCATGGCATGAGTTTCAGTGCAGGAGTTTCAGGGCATGAGATTCAGGGCATGAGTTTCAGTGCATGAGTTTGAGTGCAGGCGTTTCAAGGCATGAGATTCAGGGCATGAGTTTCAGTGCATGAGTTTGAGGGAAGGAGTTTCAGGGCATGAGATTCAGGGCATGAGTTTCAGGGCATGAGATCAGGGCAGGTATTTCAGGGCATGTAATTCAGGGCATGAGATTCTGGGCATATGATTCAGGGCAGGAGTTTTAGGGCATGTGATTCAGGGCATGAGTTTCAGTGCATGAGTTTCAGGGCAGGAGTTGTAGGGCATGTGATTCAGGGCATGAGTTTCAGTGCATGAGTTTCAGGGCATGAGTTTCTGGGTATGTGATTTAGGGCATGAGTTTCAGGGCATGAGTTTCAGGGCAGGAGTTGTAGGGCATGTGATTCAGGGCATGAGTTTCAGTGCATGAGTTTCAGGGCATGAGTTTCTGGGTATGTAATTCAGGGCATGAGATTCTGGGCATATGATTCAGGGCAGGAGTTTTAGGGCATGTGATTCAGGGCATGAGTTTCAGTGCATGAGTTTCAGGGCATGAGTTTTAGGGCAGGAGTTTCAGGGTATGTGATTTAGGGCATGAGTTTCAGGGAATGAGATTCAGGGCTTGAGTTTCAGGGCATGAGGTTCAGGGCATGAGTTTCAGGTCATGAGATTCAGGGCATGAGTTTCAGTCCAGGAACTTGAGGGCATGAGATTCAGTGCATGAGTTTCAGAGCATGAGATTCAGGGCATGATTTTCAGGGCAGGAGATTCAGGGCAGGTGTTTCAGTGCAGGAGTTTCAGGGCATGAGATTCAGGGCATGAGTTTCAGGACAGTAGATTCAGGGCATGAGTTTCAGGGCATGAGTTTCAGGGCAGGAGTTTCAGGGCATGTGATTCAGGGTGTGAGTTTCAGGATATGAGATTCATGGCATGAGTTTCAGTGCAGGAGTTTCAGGGCATGAGATTCAGGGCATGAGTTTTAGGACAGGAGATTCAGGGCATGAGTTTCAGGGCATGAGTTTCAGGGCAGGAGTTTCAGGGCAGGAGTTTTAGGGCATGAGTTTCAGTGCATGAGTTTCAGGGCAGGAGTTTCAGGGTATGTGATTTAGGGCATGAGTTTCAGGGCATGAGATTCAGGGCTTGAGTTTCAGGGCATGAGGTTCAGGGCATGAGTTTCAGGTCATGAGATTCAGGGCATGAGTTTCGGTCCAGGAACTTGAGGGCATGAGATTCAGTGCATGAGTTTCAGAGTATGAGATTCAGGGCATGAGATTCAGTGCATGATTTTCAGGGCAGGAGATTCAGAGCATGAGATTCAGGGCATGAGATTCAGGGCATGAGTTTCAGGGCATGAGTTTCAGGGCAGGAGTTTCAGAGCATGTGATTCAGGGCGTGAGTTTCAGGATATGAGATTCATGGCATGAGTTTCAGTGCAGGAGTTTCAGGGCATGAGATTCAGGGCATGAGTTTCAGTGCATGAGTTTGAGTGCAGGCGTTTCAAGGCATGAGATTCAGGGCATGAGTTTCAGTGCATGAGTTTGAGGGAAGGAGTTTCAGGGCATGAGATTCAGGGCATGAGTTTCAGGGCATGAGATCAGGGCAGGTATTTCAGGGCATGTAATTCAGGGCATGAGATTCTGGGCATATGATTCAGGGCAGGAGTTTTAGGGCATGTGATTCAGGGCATGAGTTTCAGTGCATGAGTTTCAGGGCAGGAGTTGTAGGGCATGTGATTCAGGGCATGAGTTTCAGTGCATGAGTTTCAGGGCATGAGTTTCTGGGTATGTGATTTAGGGCATGAGTTTCAGGGCATGAGATTCAGGGCAGGTGTTTCACTGCAAGAGTTTCAGGGCATGAGATTCAGGGCATGAGATTCAGGGCATGAGATTTAGTACAGGAGATTCAGTGCATGAGTTTCACGGCATGAGTTTCAGGGCAGGAGTTGATGGCATGTGATTCAGGGCATGAGTTTCAGTGCATGAGTTTCAGGGCAGGAGTTTCTGGGTATGTGATTTAGGGCATGAGTTTCAGGGCATGAGATTCAGGGCTTGAGTTTCAGGGCATGAGGTTCAGGGCATGAGTTTCAGGTCAGAGTTTCAGGGCAGGAGTTTCAGGGCATGTGATTCAGGGCGTGAGTTTCAGGATATGAGATTCATGGCATGAGTTTCAGTGCAGGAGTTTCAGGGCATGAGATTCAGGGCATGAGTTTCAGGGTAGGTGATTCAGGGCAGGAGTTTCAGGACATGAGATTCAGGGCATGAGTTTCAGTGCAGGAACTTGAGGTCATGAGATTCAGTGCACGACTTTCAGAGCGTGAGATTCAGGGCATGAGATTCAGGGCATGAGTTTTAGGACAGGAGATTCAGGGCATGAGTTTCAGGGCATGAGTTTCAGGGCATGAGTTTCAGGGCAGGAGTTTTAGGGCATGAGTTTCAGTGCATGAGTTTTAGGGCAGGAGTTTCAGGGTATGTGATTTAGGGCATGAGTTTCAGAGCGTGAGATTCAGGGCATGATTTTCAGGGCAGGAGATTCAGGGCAGGTGTTTCAGTGCAGGAGTTTCAGGGCATGAGTTTCAGGGCATGAGATTCAGGGCATGAGTTTCAGGACAGGAGATTCAGGGCATTAGTTTCAGGGCATGAGATTCAGGGCAGGAGTTTCAGGGCATGTGATTCAGGGCGTGAGTTTCAGGATATGAGATTTATGGCATGAGTTTCAGTGCAGGAGTTTCAGGGCATGAGATTCAGGGCATGAGTTTTAGGACAGGAGATTCAGGGCATGAGTTTCAGGGCATGAGTTTCAGGGCAGGAGTTTCAGGGCAGGAGTTTTAGGGCATGAGTTTCAGTGCATGAGTTTCAGGGCAGGAGTTTCAGGGTATGTGATTTAGGGCATGAGTTTCAGGGCATGAGATTCAGGGCTTGAGTTTCAGGGCATGAGGTTCAGGGCATGAGTTTCAGGTCATGAGATTCAGTGCATGAGTTTCAGAGCATGAGATTCAGGGCATGAGATTCAGTGCATGATTTTCAGGGCAGGAGATTCAGAGCAGGTGTTTCAGTGCAGGAGTTTCAGGGCATGTGATTCAGGGCGTGAGTTTCAGGATATGAGATTCATGGCATGAGTTTCAGTGCAGGAGTTTCAGGGCATGTGATTCAGGGCATGAGTTTCAGTGCATGAGTTTCAGGGCAGGAGTTTCAGGGTATGTGATTTAGGGCATAAGTTTCAGGGCATGAGGTTCAGGGCATGAGTTTCAGGGCATGAGATTCAGGGCATGAGTTTCAGTGCAGGAACTTGAGGTCATGAGATTCAGTGCACGACTTTCAGAGCGTGAGATTCAGCGCATGAGATTCAGGGCATGAGTTTTAGGACAGGAGATTCAGGGCATGAGTTTCAGGGCATGAGTTTCAGGGCATGAGTTTCAGGGCAGGAGTTTTAGGGCATGAGTTTCAGTGCATGAGTTTTAGGGCAGGAGTTTCAGGGTATGTGATTTAGGGCATGAGTTTCAGGGAATGAGATTCAGGGTTTGAGTTTCAGTGCATGAGTTTCAGGGCAGGAGTTTCAGGGTATGTGATTTAGGGCATGAGTTTCAGGGCATGAGGTTCAGGGCATGAGTTTCAGGGCATGAGATTCAGGGCATGAGTTTCAGTGCAGGAACTTGAGGGCATGAGATTCAGTGCACGAGTTTCAGAGCATGAGATTCAGGGCATGAGATTCAGGGCATGATTTTCAGGGCAGGAGATTCAGGGCAGGTGTTTCAGGGCATGAGATTCAGGGCATGAGTTTCAGGACAGGAGATTCAGGGCGTGAGTTTCAGGGCATGAGTTTCAGGGCAGGAGTTTCAGGGCATGTGATTCAGGGCGTGAGTTTCAGGATATGAGATTCATGGCATGAGTTTCAGTGCAGGAGTTTCAGGGCATGAGATTCAGGGCATGAGTTTCAGGGTAGGTGATTCAGGGCATGAGTTTCAGTGCAGGAACTTGAGGTCATGAGATTCAGTGCACGACTTTCAGAGCGTGAGATTCAGGGCATGAGAATCAGGGCATGAGTTTTAGGACAGGAGATTCAGGGCATGAGTTTCAGGGCATGAGTTTCAGGGCATGAGTTTCAGGGCAGGAGTTTTAGGGCATGAGTTTCAGTGCATGAGTTTCAGGGCAGGAGTTTCAGGGTATGTGATTTAGGGCATGAGTTTCAGGGCATGAGATTCAGGGCTTGAGTTTCAGGGCATGAGGTTCAGGGCATGAGTTTCAGTGCAGGAACTTGAGGTCATGAGATTCAGTGCACGACTTTCAGAGTGTGAGATTCAGGGCATGAGATTCAGGGCATGAGTTTTAGGACAGGAGATTCAGGGCATGAGTTTCAGGGCATGAGTTTCAGGGCAGGAGTTTTAGGGCATGAGTTTCAGTGTATGAGTTTTAGGGCAGGAGTTTCAGGGTATGTGATTTAGGGCATGAGTTTCAGGGAATGAGATTCAGGGCTTGAGTTTCAGGGCATGAGGTTCAGGGCATGAGTTTCAGGTCATGAGATTCAGGGCATGAGTTTCAGTGCAGGAGTTTCAGGGCATGAGATTCAGGGCATGAGTTTTAGGACAGGAGATTCAGGGCATGAGTTTCAGGGCATGAGTTTCAGGGCAGGAGTTTCAGGGCAGGAGTTTTAGGACATGAGTTTCAGTGCATGAGTTTCAGGGCAGGAGTTTCAGGGTATGTGATTTAGGGCATGAGTTTCAGGGCATGAGATTCAGGGCTTGAGTTTCAGGGCATGAGGTTCAGGGCATGAGTTTCAGGTCATGAGATTCAGGGCATGAGTTTGAGTCCAGGAACTTGAGGGCATGAGATTCAGTGCATGAGTTTCAGGGCATGAGATTCAGGGCATGAGATTCAGGGCATGAGTTTCAGGGCATGAGTTTCAGGGCAGGAGTTTCAGAGCATGTGATTCAGGGCGTGAGTTTCAGGATATGAGATTCAGAGCATGTGATTCAGGGCGTGAGTTTCAGGATATGAGATTCATGGCATGAGTTTCAGTGCAGGAGTTTCAGGGCATGAGATTCAGGGCATGAGTTTCAGGGTAGGTGATTCAGGGCAGGAGTTTCAGGACATGAGATTCAGGGCATGAGTTTCAGTGCAGGAACTTGAGGTCATGAGATTCAGTGCACGACTTTCAGAGCGTGAGATTCAGGGCATGAGATTCAGGGCATGAGTTTCAGGGCATGAGTTTCAGGGCATGAGTTTCAGGGCAGGAGTTTTAGGGCATGAGTTTCAGTGCATGAGTTTTAGGGCAGGAGTTTCAGGGTATGTGATTTAGGGCATGAGTTTCAGGGAATGAGATTCAGGGCTTGAGTTTCAGGGCATGAGGTTCAGGGCATGAGTTTCAGGTCATGAGATTCAGGGCATGAGTTTCGAGTCCAGGAACTTGAGGGCATGAGATTCAGTGGATGAGTTTCAGAGCATGAGTTTCAGGGCATGATTTTCAGGGCAGGAGATTCAGGGCAGGTGTTTCAGTGCAGGAGTTTCAGGACAGGAGATTCAGGGCATGAGTTTCAGGGCATGAGTTTCAGGGCAGGAGTTTCAGGGCATGTGATTCAGGGCGTGAGTTTCAGGATATGAGAATCATGGCATGAGTTTCAGTGCAGGAGTTTCAGGGCATGAGATTCAGGGCATGAGTTTCAGGGCATGAGTTTCAGGGCAGGAGTTTCAGGGCAGGAGTTTTAGGGCATGAGTTTCAGGGCATGAGATTCAGGGCTTGAGTTTCAGGGCATGAGGTTCAGGGCATGAGTTTCAGGTCATGAGATTCAGGGCATGAGTTTTAGTCCAGGAACTTGAGGGCATGAGATTCAGTGCATGAGTTTCAGAGCATGAGATTCAGGGCATGAGATTCAGTGCATGAGTTTCAGGGCTTGAGTTTCAGGGCAGGAGTTTCAGGGCATGAGATTCAGGGCATGAGTTTCAGGGCATGAGTTTCAGTGCAGGAACTTGAGGTCATGAGATTCAGTGCACGACTTTCAGAGCGTGAGATTCAGGGCATGAGATTCAGGGCATGAGTTTTAGGACAGGAGATTCAGGGCATGAGTTTCAGGGCATGAGTTTCAGGGCATGAGTTTTAGGGCATGAGTTTCAGTGCATGAGTTTTAGGGCAGGAGTTTCAGGGTATGTGATTTAGGGCATGAGTTTCAGGGAATGAGATTCAGGGTTTGAGTTTCAGGGCATGAGGTTCAGGGCATGAGTTTCAGGTCATGAGATTCAGGGCATGAGTTTCAGTCCAGGAACTTGAGGGCATGAGATTCAGTGCATGAGTTTCAGTGCATGAGTTTCAGGGCAGGAGTTTCAGGGTATGTGATTTAGGGCATGAGTTTCAGGGCATGAGGTTCAGGGCATGAGTTTCAGGGCATGAGATTCAGGGCATGAGTTTCAGTGCAGGAACTTGAGGGCATGAGTTTCACTGCACGAGTTTCAGAGCATGAGATTCAGGGCATGAGATTCAGGGCATGATTTTCAGGGCAGGAGATTCAGGGCAGGTGTTTCAGGGCATGAGATTCAGGGCATGAGTTTCAGGACAGGAGATTCAGGGCGTGAGTTTCAGGGCATGAGTTTCAGGGCAGGAGTTTCAGGGCATGTGATTCAGGGCGTGAGTTTCAGGATATGAGATTCATGGCATGAGTTTCAGTGCAGGAGTTTCAGGGCATGAGATTCAGGGCATGAGTTTTAGGACAGGAGATTCAGGGCAGGAGTTTCAGGGCATGATTTTCAGGGCAGGAGTTTCAGGGCATGAGTTTCAGTGTATGAGTTTTAGGGCAGGAGTTTCAGGGTATGTGATTTAGGGCATGAGTTTCAGGGAATGAGATTCAGGGCTTGAGTTTCAGGGCATGAGGTTCAGGGCATGAGTTTCAGGTCATGAGATTCAGGGCATGAGTTTCAGTGCAGGAGTTTCAGGGCATGAGATTCAGGGCATGAGTTTTAGGACAGGAGATTCAGGGCATGAGTTTCAGGGCATGAGTTTCAGGGCAGGAGTTTCAGGGCAGGAGTTTTAGGACATGAGTTTCAGTGCATGAGTTTCAGGGCAGGAGTTTCAGGGTATGTGATTTAGGGCATGAGTTTCAGGGCATGAGATTCAGGGCTTGAGTTTCAGGGCATGAGGTTCAGGGCATGAGTTTCAGGTCATGAGATTCAGGGCATGAGTTTGAGTCCAGGAACTTGAGGGCATGAGATTCAGTGCATGAGTTTCAGGGCATGAGATTCAGGGCATGAGATTCAGGGCATGAGTTTCAGGGCATGAGTTTCAGGGCAGGAGTTTCAGAGCATGTGATTCAGGGCGTGAGTTTCAGGATATGAGATTCAGAGCATGTGATTCAGGGCGTGAGTTTCAGGATATGAGATTCATGGCATGAGTTTCAGTGCAGGAGTTTCAGGGCATGAGATTCAGGGCATGAGTTTCAGGGTAGGTGATTCAGGGCAGGAGTTTCAGGACATGAGATTCAGGGCATGAGTTTCAGTGCAGGAACTTGAGGTCATGAGATTCAGTGCACGACTTTCAGAGCGTGAGATTCAGGGCATGAGATTCAGGGCATGAGTTTCAGGGCATGAGTTTCAGGGCATGAGTTTCAGGGCAGGAGTTTTAGGGCATGAGTTTCAGTGCATGAGTTTTAGGGCAGGAGTTTCAGGGTATGTGATTTAGGGCATGAGTTTCAGGGAATGAGAATCAGGGCTTGAGTTTCAGGGCATGAGGTTCAGGGCATGAGTTTCAGGTCATGAGATTCAGGGCATGAGTTTCGAGTCCAGGAACTTGAGGGCATGAGATTCAGTGGATGAGTTTCAGAGCATGAGTTTCAGGGCATGATTTTCAGGGCAGGAGATTCAGGGCAGGTGTTTCAGTGCAGGAGTTTCAGGACAGGAGATTCAGGGCATGAGTTTCAGGGCATGAGTTTCAGGGCAGGAGTTTCAGGGCATGTGATTCAGGGCGTGAGTTTCAGGATATGAGAATCATGGCATGAGTTTCAGTGCAGGAGTTTCAGGGCATGAGATTCAGGGCATGAGTTTCAGGGCATGAGTTTCAGGGCAGGAGTTTCAGGGCAGGAGTTTTAGGGCATGAGTTTCAGGGCATGAGATTCAGGGCTTGAGTTTCAGGGCATGAGGTTCAGGGCATGAGTTTCAGGTCATGAGATTCAGGGCATGAGTTTTAGTCCAGGAACTTGAGGGCATGAGATTCAGTGCATGAGTTTCAGAGCATGAGATTCAGGGCATGAGATTCAGTGCATGAGTTTCAGGGCTTGAGTTTCAGGGCAGGAGTTTCAGGGCATGAGATTCAGGGCATGAGTTTCAGGGCATGAGTTTCAGTGCAGGAACTTGAGGTCATGAGATTCAGTGCACGACTTTCAGAGCGTGAGATTCAGGGCATGAGATTCAGGGCATGAGTTTTAGGACAGGAGATTCAGGGCATGAGTTTCAGGGCATGAGTTTCAGGGCATGAGTTTTAGGGCATGAGTTTCAGTGCATGAGTTTTAGGGCAGGAGTTTCAGGGTATGTGATTTAGGGCATGAGTTTCAGTGAATGAGATTCAGGGTTTGAGTTTCAGGGCATGAGGTTCAGGGCATGAGTTTCAGGTCATGAGATTCAGGGCATGAGTTTCAGTCCAGGAACTTGAGGGCATGAGATTCAGTGCATGAGTTTCAGTGCATGAGTTTCAGGGCAGGAGTTTCAGGGTATGTGATTTAGGGCATGAGTTTCAGGGCATGAGGTTCAGGGCATGAGTTTCAGGGCATGAGATTCAGGGCATGAGTTTCAGTGCAGGAACTTGAGGGCATGAGTTTCACTGCACGAGTTTCAGAGCATGAGATTCAGGGCATGAGATTCAGGGCATGATTTTCAGGGCAGGAGATTCAGGGCAGGTGTTTCAGGGCATGAGATTCAGGGCATGAGTTTCAGGACAGGAGATTCAGGGCGTGAGTTTCAGGGCATGAGTTTCAGGGCAGGAGTTTCAGGGCATGTGATTCAGGGCGTGAGTTTCAGGATATGAGATTCATGGCATGAGTTTCAGTGCAGGAGTTTCAGGGCATGAGATTCAGGGCATGAGTTTCAGGGTAGGTGATTCAGGGCAGGAGTTTCAGGACATGAGATTCAGGGCATGAGTTTCAGTGCAGGAACTTGAGGTCATGAGATTCAGTGCACGACTTTCAGAGCGTGAGATTCAGGGCATGAGATTCAGGGCATGAGTTTTAGGACAGGAGATTCAGGGCATGAGTTTCAGGGCATGAGTTTCAGGGCATGAGTTTCAGGGCAGGAGTTTTAGGGCATGAGTTTCAGTGCATGAGTTTCAGGGCAGGAGTTTCAGGGTATGTGATTTAGGGCATGAGTTTCAGGGCATGAGATTCAGGGCTTGAGTTTCAGGGCATGAGGTTCAGGGCATGAGTTTCAGTGCAGGAACTTGAGGTCATGAGATTCAGTGCACGAATTTCAGAGCGTGAGATTCAGGGCATGAGATTCAGGGCATGAGTTTCAGGGCATGAGTTTCAGGGCATGAGTTTCAGGGCAGGAGTTTTAGGGCATGAGTTTCAGTGCATGAGTTTTAGGGCAGGAGTTTCAGGGTATGTGATTTAGGGCATGAGTTTCAGGGAATGAGATTCAGGGCTTGAGTTTCAGGGCATGAGGTTCAGGGCATGAGTTTCAGGTCATGAGATTCAGGGCATGAGTTTCGAGTCCAGGAACTTGAGGGCATGAGATTCAGTGGATGAGTTTCAGAGCATGAGTTTCAGGGCATGATTTTCAGGGCAGGAGATTCAGGGCAGGTGTTTCAGTGCAGGAGTTTCAGGACAGGAGATTCAGGGCATGAGTTTCAGGGCATGAGTTTCAGGGCAGGAGTTTCAGGGCATGTGATTCAGGGCGTGAGTTTCAGGATATGAGAATCATGGCATGAGTTTCAGTGCAGGAGTTTCAGGGCATGAGATTCAGGGCATGAGTTTCAGGGCATGAGTTTCAGGGCAGGAGTTTCAGGGCAGGAGTTTTAGGGCATGAGTTTCAGGGCATGAGATTCAGGGCTTGAGTTTCAGGGCATGAGGTTCAGGGCATGAGTTTCAGGTCATGAGATTCAGGGCATGAGTTTTAGTCCAGGAACTTGAGGGCATGAGATTCAGTGCATGAGTTTCAGAGCATGAGATTCAGGGCATGAGATTCAGTGCATGAGTTTCAGGGCTTGAGTTTCAGGGCAGGAGTTTCAGGGCATGAGATTCAGGGCATGAGTTTCAGGGCATGAGTTTCAGTGCAGGAACTTGAGGTCATGAGATTCAGTGCACGACTTTCAGAGCGTGAGATTCAGGGCATGAGATTCAGGGCATGAGTTTTAGGACAGGAGATTCAGGGCATGAGTTTCAGGGCATGAGTTTCAGGGCATGAGTTTTAGGGCATGAGTTTCAGTGCATGAGTTTTAGGGCAGGAGTTTCAGGGTATGTGATTTAGGGCATGAGTTTCAGGGAATGAGATTCAGGGTTTGAGTTTCAGGGCATGAGGTTCAGGGCATGAGTTTCAGGTCATGAGATTCAGGGCATGAGTTTCAGTCCAGGAACTTGAGGGCATGAGATTCAGTGCATGAGTTTCAGTGCATGAGTTTCAGGGCAGGAGTTTCAGGGTATGTGATTTAGGGCATGAGTTTCAGGGCATGAGGTTCAGGGCATGAGTTTCAGGGCATGAGATTCAGGGCATGAGTTTCAGTGCAGGAACTTGAGGGCATGAGTTTCACTGCACGAGTTTCAGAGCATGAGATTCAGGGCATGAGATTCAGGGCATGATTTTCAGGGCAGGAGATTCAGGGCAGGTGTTTCAGGGCATGAGATTCAGGGCATGAGTTTCAGGACAGGAGATTCAGGGCGTGAGTTTCAGGGCATGAGTTTCAGGGCAGGAGTTTCAGGGCATGTGATTCAGGGCGTGAGTTTCAGGATATGAGATTCATGGCATGAGTTTCAGTGCAGGAGTTTCAGGGCATGAGATTCAGGGCATGAGTTTCAGTGCAGGAACTTGAGGGCATGAGATTCAGTGCACGAGTTTCAGAGCATGAGATTCAGGGCATTAGATTCAGGGCATGATTTTCAGGGCAGGAGATTCAGGGCTGGTGTTTCAGTGCAGGAGTTTCAGGGCATGAGATTCAGGGCATGAGATTCAGGGCATGAGTTTCAGGGCAGGAGATTCAGGGCATGAGTTTCAGGACATGTGTTTCAGGGCATGAGTTTCAGGGCAGGAGTTTCAGGGCATGTGATTCAGGGCGTGAGTTTCAGGATATGAGATTCATGGCATGAGTTTCAGTGCAGGAGTTTCAGGGCATGAGATTCAGAGCATGAGTTTCAGGGTAGGTGATTCAGGGCAGGAGTTTCAGGACATGAGATTCAGGGCATGAGTTTCAGTGCAGGAACTTGAGGTCATGAGATTCAGTGCACGAGTTTCAGAGCATGAGATTCAGGGCATGAGATTCAGGGCATGAGTTTCAGGGCAGGAGATTCAGGGCAGCTGTTTCACTGCAAGAGTTTCAGGGCATGAGATTCAGGGCATGAGATTTAGTACAGGAGATTCAGTGCATGAGTTTCAGGGCATGAGTTTCAGGGCAGGAGTTGAGGGCATGTGATTCAGGGCATGAGTTTCAGTGCATGAGTTTCAGGGCAGGAGTTTCTGGGTATGTGATTTAGGGCATGAGTTTCAGGGCATGAGATTCAGGGCTTGAGTTTCAGGGCATGAGGTTCAGGGCATGAGTTTCAGGTCATGAGATTCAGGACATGAGTTTCAGTCCAGGAACTTGAGGGCATGAGATTCAGTGCATGAGTTTCAGAGCATGAGATTCAGGGCATGAAATTCAGGGCATGATTTTCAGGGCAGGAGATTCAGGGCAGGTGTTTCAGTGCAGGACTTTCAGGGCATGAGATTCAGGGCATGAGATTCAGGGCTTGAGTTTAAGGGCATGAGTTTCAGGGCATAAGTTTCAGGACATGAGTTTCAGGGAATGAGATTCAGGACATGAGTTTCAGGGCATGAGTTTCAGTGCAGGAACTTGAGGGCATGAGATTCAGGGCATGAGTTTCAGGACAGGAGATTCAGGGCATGAGTTTCAGGGCATGAGTTTCAGGGCAGAAGTTTAAGGGCATGTAATTCAGGGCGAGAGTTTCAGGATATGAGATTCATTACATGAGTTTCAGTGCAGGAGTTTCAGGGCATGAGATTCAGGGCGTGAGTTTCAGGGCATGAGATTCAGGACAGCAGTTTCAAGGCATGAGATTCAGGGCATGAGTTTCAGTGCATGAGTTTGAGGGCAGGAGTTTCAAGGCATGAGATTCAGGGCATGAGTTTCAGTGCATGAGTTTGAGGGCAGGAGTTTCAGGGCATGAGATTCAGGGCATGAGTTTCAGGGCATGAGATTCAGGGCAGGTATTTCAGGGCATGTAATTCAGGGCATGAGTTTCTGGGCAGATGATTCAGGGCAGGAGTTTTAGGGCATGTGATTCAGGGCATGAGTTTCAGTGCATGAGTTTCAGGGCAGGAGTTTCAGGGTATGTGATTTAGGGCATGAGTTTCAGGGCATGAGGTTCAGGGCATGAGTTTCAGGGCATGAGATTCAGGGCATGAGTTTCAGTGCAGGAACTTGAGGGCATGAGATTCAGTGCACGAGTTTCAGAGCATGAGATTCAGGGCATGAGATTCAGGGCATGATTTTCAGGGCAGGAGATTCAGGGCAGGTGTTTCAGGGCATGAGATTCAGGGCATGAGTTTCAGGACAGGAGATTCAGGGCATGAGTTTCAGGGCAGGAGTTTCAGGGCATGTGATTCAGGGCGTGAGTTTCAGGATATGAGATTCATGGCATGAGTTTCAGTGCAGGAGTTTCAGGGCATGAGATTCAGGGCATGAGTTTCAGGGTAGGTGATTCAGGGCAGGAGTTTCAAGACATGAGAATCAGGGCATGAGTTTCAGTGCAGGAACTTGAGGTCATGAGATTCAGTGCACGACTTTCAGAGCGTGAGATTCAGGGCATGAGATTCAGGGCATGAGTTTTAGGACAGGAGATTCAGGGCATGAGTTTCAGGGCATGAGTTTCAGGGCAGGAGTTTTAGGGCATGAGTTTCAGTGTATGAGTTTTAGGGCAGGAGTTTCAGGGTATGTGATTTAGGGCATGAGTTTCAGGGAATGAGATTCAGGGCTTGAGTTTCAGGGCATGAGGTTCAGGGCATGAGTCAGGTCATGAGATTCAGGGCATGAGTTTCAGTCCAGGAACTTGAGGGCATGAGATTCAGTGTATGAGTTTCAGTGCATGAGTTTCAGGGCAGGAGTTTTCAGGGTATGTGATTTAGGGCATGAGTTTCAGGGCATGAGGTTCAGGGCATGAGTTTCAGGGCATGAGATTCAGGGCATGAGTTTCAGTGCAGGAACTTGAGGGCATGAGATTCAGTGCACGAGTTTCAGAGCATGAGATTCAGGGCATGAGATTCAGGGCATGATTTTCAGGGCAGGAGATTCAGGGCAGGTGTTTCAGGGCATGAGATTCAGGGCATGAGTTTCAGGACAGGAGATTCAGGGCATGAGTTTCAGTGCAGGAGTTTCAGGGCATGAGATTCAGGGCATGAGTTTCAGGGCATGAGATTCAGGACAGCAGTTTCAAGGCATGAGATTCAGGGCATGAGTTTCAGTGCATGAGTTTGAGGGCAGGAGTTTCAAGGCATGAGATTCAGGGCATGAGTTTCAGTGCATGAGTTTGAGGGCAGGAGTTTCAGGGCATGAGATTCAGGGCATGAGTTTCAGGGCATGAGATTCAGGGCAGGTATTTCAGGGCCATGTAATTCAGGGCATGAGTTTCTGGGCAGATGATTCAGGGCAGGAGTTTTAGGGCATGTGATTCAGGGCATGAGTTTCAGTGCATGAGTTTCAGGGCAGGAGTTTCAGGGTATGTGATTTAGGGCATGAGTTTCAGTGCAGGAACTTGAGGGCATGAGATTCAGTGCACGAGTTTCAGAGCATGAGATTCAGGGCATGAGATTCAGGGCATGATTTTCAGGGCAGGAGATTCAGGGCAGGTGTTTCAGGGCATGAGATTCAGGGCATGAGTTTCAGGACAGGAGATTCAGGGCATGAGTTTCAGTGCAGGAGTTTCAGGGCATGAGATTCAGGGCATGAGTTTCAGGGCATGAGATTCAGGACAGCAGTTTCAAGGCATGAGATTCAGGGCATGAGTTTCAGTGCATGAGTTTGAGGGCAGGAGTTTCAAGGCATGAGATTCAGGGCATGAGTTTCAGTGCATGAGTTTGAGGGCAGGAGTTTCAGGGCATGAGATTCAGGGCATGAGTTTCAGGGCATGAGATTCAGGGCAGGTATTTCAGGGCATGTAATTCAGGGCATGAGTTTCTGGGCAGATGATTCAGGGCAGGAGTTTTAGGGCATGTGATTCAGGGCATGAGTTTCAGTGCATGAGTTTCAGGGCAGGAGTTTCAGGGTATGTGATTTAGGGCATGAGTTTCAGGGCATGAGGTTCAGGGCATGAGTTTCAGGGCATGAGATTCAGGGCATGAGTTTCAGTGCAGGAACTTGAGGGCATGAGATTCAGTGCACGAGTTTCAGAGCATGAGATTCAGGGCATGAGATTCAGGGCATGATTTTCAGGGCAGGAGATTCAGGGCAGGTGTTTCAGGGCATGAGATTCAGGGCATGAGTTTCAGGACAGGAGATTCAGGGCATGAGTTTCAGGGCAGGAGTTTCAGGGCATGTGATTCAGGGCGTGAGTTTCAGGATATGAGATTCATGGCATGAGTTTCAGTGCAGGAGTTTCAGGGCATGAGATTCAGGGCATGAGTTTCAGGGTAGGTGATTCAGGGCAGGAGTTTCAAGACATGAGAATCAGGGCATGAGTTTCAGTGCAGGAACTTGAGGTCATGAGATTCAGTGCACGACTTTCAGAGCGTGAGATTCAGGGCATGAGATTCAGGGCATGAGTTTTAGGACAGGAGATTCAGGGCATGAGTTTCAGGGCATGAGTTTCAGGGCAGGAGTTTTAGGGCATGAGTTTCAGTGTATGAGTTTTAGGGCAGGAGTTTCAGGGTATGTGATTTAGGGCATGAGTTTCAGGGAATGAGATTCAGGGCTTGAGTTTCAGGGCATGAGGTTCAGGGCATGAGTTTCAGGTCATGAGATTCAGGGCATGAGTTTCAGTCCAGGAACTTGAGGGCATGAGATTCAGTGTATGAGTTTCAGTGCATGAGTTTCAGGGCAGGAGTTTCAGGGTATGTGATTTAGGGCATGAGTTTCAGGGCATGAGGTTCAGGGCATGAGTTTCAGGGCATGAGATTCAGGGCATGAGTTTCAGTGCAGGAACTTGAGGGCATGAGATTCAGTGCACGAGTTTCAGAGCATGAGATTCAGGGCATGAGTTTCAGGGCATGAGTTTCAGGGCAGGAGTTTCAGGGCATGTGATTCAGGGCGTGAGTTTCAGGATATGAGATTCATGGCATGAGTTTCAGTGCAGGAGTTTCAGGGCATGAGATTCAGGGCATGAGTTTCAGTGCAGGAACTTGAGGTCATGAGATTCAGTGCACGACTTTCAGAGCGTGAGATTCAGGGCATGAGATTCAGGGCATGAGTTTTAGGACAGGAGATTCAGGGCATGAGTTTCAGGGCATGAGTTTCAGGGCATGAGTTTCAGGGCAGGAGTTTTAGGGCATGAGTTTCAGTGCATGAGTTTCAGAGCATGAGATTCAGGGCATTAGATTCAGGGCATGATTTTCAGGACAGGAGATTCAGGGCTGGTGTTTCAGTGCAGGAGTTTCAGGGCATGAGATTCAGGGCATGAGATTCAGGGCATGAGTTTCAGGGCAGGAGATTCAGGGCATGAGTTTCAGGACATGTGTTTCAGGGCATGAGTTTCAGGGCAGGAGTTTCAGGGCATGTGATTCAGGGCGTGAGTTTCAGGATATGAGATTCATGGCATGAGTTTCAGTGCAGGAGTTTCAGGGCATGAGATTCAGAGCATGAGTTTCAGGGTAGGTGATTCAGGGCAGGAGTTTCAGGACATGAGATTCAGGGCATGAGTTTCAGTGCAGGAACTTGAGGTCATGAGATTCAGTGCACGAGTTTCAGAGCATGAGATTCAGGGCATGAGATTCAGGGCATGAGTTTCAGGGCAGGAGATTCAGGGCAGCTGTTTCACTGCAAGAGTTTCAGGGCATGAGATTCAGGGCATGAGATTTAGTACAGGAGATTCAGTGCATGAGTTTCAGGGCATGAGTTTCAGGGCAGGAGTTGAGGGCATGTGATTCAGGGCATGAGTTTCAGTGCATGAGTTTCAGGGCAGGAGTTTCTGGGTATGTGATTTAGGGCATGAGTTTCAGGGCATGAGATTCCGGGCTTGAGTTTCAGGGCATGAGGTTCAGGGCATGAGTTTCAGGTCATGAGATTCAGGACATGAGTTTCAGTCCAGGAACTTGAGGGCATGAGATTCAGTGCATGAGTTTCAGAGCATGAGATTCAGGGCATGAAATTCAGGGCATGATTTTCAGGGCAGGAGATTCAGGGCAGGTGTTTCAGTGCAGGACTTTCAGGGCATGAGATTCAGGGCATGAGATTCAGGGCTTGAGTTTAAGGGCATGAGTTTCAGGGCATAAGTTTCAGGACATGAGTTTCAGGGAATGAGATTCAGGACATGAGTTTCAGGGCATGAGTTTCAGTGCAGGAACTTGAGGGCATGAGATTCAGGGCATGAGTTTCAGGACAGGAGATTCAGGGCATGAGTTTCAGGGCATGAGTTTCAGGGCAGAAGTTTAAGGGCATGTAATTCAGGGCGAGAGTTTCAGGATATGAGATTCATTACATGAGTTTCAGTGCAGGAGTTTCAGGGCATGAGATTCAGGGCGTGAGTTTCAGGGCATGAGATTCAGGACAGCAGTTTCAAGGCATGAGATTCAGGGCATGAGTTTCAGTGCATGAGTTTGAGGGCAGGAGTTTCAAGGCATGAGATTCAGGGCATGAGTTTCAGTGCATGAGTTTGAGGGCAGGAGTTTCAGGGCATGAGATTCAGGGCATGAGTTTCAGGGCATGAGATTCAGGGCAGGTATTTCAGGGCATGTAATTCAGGGCATGAGTTTCTGGGCAGATGATTCAGGGCAGGAGTTTTAGGGCATGTGATTCAGGGCATGAGTTTCAGTGCATGAGTTTCAGGGCAGGAGTTTCAGGGTATGTGATTTAGGGCATGAGTTTCAGGGCATGAGGTTCAGGGCATGAGTTTCAGGGCATGAGATTCAGGGCATGAGTTTCAGTGCAGGAACTTGAGGGCATGAGATTCAGTGCACGAGTTTCAGAGCATGAGATTCAGGGCATGAGATTCAGGGCATGATTTTCAGGGCAGGAGATTCAGGGCAGGTGTTTCAGGGCTTGAGATTCAGGGCATGAGTTTCAGGACAGGAGATTCAGGGCATGAGTTTCAGGGCAGGAGTTTCAGGGCATGTGATTCAGGGCGTGAGTTTCAGGATATGAGATTCATGGCATGAGTTTCAGTGCAGGAGTTTCAGGGCATGAGATTCAGGGCATGAGTTTCAGGGTAGGTGATTCAGGGCAGGAGTTTCAAGACATGAGAATCAGGGCATGAGTTTCAGTGCAGGAACTTGAGGTCATGAGATTCAGTGCACGACTTTCAGAGCGTGAGATTCAGGGCATGAGATTCAGGGCATGAGTTTTAGGACAGGAGATTCAGGGCATGAGTTTCAGGGCATGAGTTTCAGGGCAGGAGTTTTAGGGCATGAGTTTCAGTGTATGAGTTTTAGGGCAGGAGTTTCAGGGTATGTGATTTAGGGCATGAGTTTCAGGGAATGAGATTCAGGGCTTGAGTTTCAGGGCATGAGGTTCAGGGCATGAGTTTCAGGTCATGAGATTCAGGGCATGAGTTTCAGTCCAGGAACTTGAGGGCATGAGATTCAGTGTATGAGTTTCAGTGCATGAGTTTCAGGGCAGGAGTTTCAGGGTATGTGATTTAGGGCATGAGTTTCAGGGCATGAGGTTCAGGGCATGAGTTTCAGGGCATGAGATTCAGGGCATGAGTTTCAGTGCAGGAACTTGAGGGCATGAGATTCAGTGCACGAGTTTCAGAGCATGAGATTCAGGGCATGAGATTCAGGGCATGATTTTCAGGGCAGGAGATTCAGGGCAGGTGTTTCAGGGCATGAGATTCAGGGCATGAGTTTCAGGACAGGAGATTCAGGGCATGAGTTTCAGTGCAGGAGTTTCAGGGCATGAGATTCAGGGCATGAGTTTCAGGGCATGAGATTCAGGACAGCAGTTTCAAGGCATGAGATTCAGGGCATGAGTTTCAGTGCATGAGTTTGAGGGCAGGAGTTTCAAGGCATGAGATTCAGGGCATGAGTTTCAGTGCATGAGTTTGAGGGCAGGAGTTTCAGGGCATGAGATTCAGGGCATGAGTTTCAGGGCATGAGATTCAGGGCAGGTATTTCAGGGCATGTAATTCAGGGCATGAGTTTCTGGGCAGATGATTCAGGGCAGGAGTTTTAGGGCATGTGATTCAGGGCATGAGTTTCAGTGCATGAGTTTCAGGGCAGGAGTTTCAGGGTATGTGATTTAGGGCATGAGTTTCAGTGCAGGAACTTGAGGGCATGAGATTCAGTGCACGAGTTTCAGAGCATGAGATTCAGGGCATGAGATTCAGGGCATGATTTTCAGGGCAGGAGATTCAGGGCAGGTGTTTCAGGGCATGAGATTCAGGGCATGAGTTTCAGGACAGGAGATTCAGGGCATGAGTTTCAGTGCAGGAGTTTCAGGGCATGAGATTCAGGGCATGAGTTTCAGGGCATGAGATTCAGGACAGCAGTTTCAAGGCATGAGATTCAGGGCATGAGTTTCAGTGCATGAGTTTGAGGGCAGGAGTTTCAAGGCATGAGATTCAGGGCATGAGTTTCAGTGCATGAGTTTGAGGGCAGGAGTTTCAGGGCATGAGATTCAGGGCATGAGTTTCAGGGCATGAGATTCAGGGCAGGTATTTCAGGGCATGTAATTCAGGGCATGAGTTTCTGGGCAGATGATTCAGGGCAGGAGTTTTAGGGCATGTGATTCAGGGCATGAGTTTCAGTGCATGAGTTTCAGGGCAGGAGTTTCAGGGTATGTGATTTAGGGCATGAGTTTCAGGGCATGAGGTTCAGGGCATGAGTTTCAGGGCATGAGATTCAGGGCATGAGTTTCAGTGCAGGAACTTGAGGGCATGAGATTCAGTGCACGAGTTTCAGAGCATGAGATTCAGGGCATGAGATTCAGGGCATGATTTTCAGGGCAGGAGATTCAGGGCAGGTGTTTCAGGGCATGAGATTCAGGGCATGAGTTTCAGGACAGGAGATTCAGGGCATGAGTTTCAGGGCAGGAGTTTCAGGGCATGTGATTCAGGGCGTGAGTTTCAGGATATGAGATTCATGGCATGAGTTTCAGTGCAGGAGTTTCAGGGCATGAGATTCAGGGCATGAGTTTCAGGGTAGGTGATTCAGGGCAGGAGTTTCAAGACATGAGAATCAGGGCATGAGTTTCAGTGCAGGAACTTGAGGTCATGAGATTCAGTGCACGACTTTCAGAGCGTGAGATTCAGGGCATGAGATTCAGGGCATGAGTTTTAGGACAGGAGATTCAGGGCATGAGTTTCAGGGCATGAGTTTCAGGGCAGGAGTTTTAGGGCATGAGTTTCAGTGTATGAGTTTTAGGGCAGGAGTTTCAGGGTATGTGATTTAGGGCATGAGTTTCAGGGAATGAGATTCAGGGCTTGAGTTTCAGGGCATGAGGTTCAGGGCATGAGTTTCAGGTCATGAGATTCAGGGCATGAGTTTCAGTCCAGGAACTTGAGGGCATGAGATTCAGTGTATGAGTTTCAGTGCATGAGTTTCAGGGCAGGAGTTTCAGGGTATGTGATTTAGGGCATGAGTTTCAGGGCATGAGGTTCAGGGCATGAGTTTCAGGGCATGAGATTCAGGGCATGAGTTTCAGTGCAGGAACTTGAGGGCATGAGATTCAGTGCACGAGTTTCAGAGCATGAGATTCAGGGCATGAGTTTCAGGGCATGAGTTTCAGGGCAGGAGTTTCAGGGCATGTGATTCAGGGCGTGAGTTTCAGGATATGAGATTCATGGCATGAGTTTCAGTGCAGGAGTTTCAGGGCATGAGATTCAGGGCATGAGTTTCAGTGCAGGAACTTGAGGTCATGAGATTCAGTGCACGACTTTCAGAGCGTGAGATTCAGGGCATGAGATTCAGGGCATGAGTTTTAGGACAGGAGATTCAGGGCATGAGTTTCAGGGCATGAGTTTCAGGGCATGAGTTTCAGGGCAGGAGTTTTAGGGCATGAGTTTCAGTGCATGAGTTTCAGAGCATGAGATTCAGGGCATTAGATTCAGGGCATGATTTTCAGGACAGGAGATTCAGGGCTGGTGTTTCAGTGCAGGAGTTTCAGGGCATGAGATTCAGGGCATGAGATTCAGGGCATGAGTTTCAGGGCAGGAGATTCAGGGCATGAGTTTCAGGACATGTGTTTCAGGGCATGAGTTTCAGGGCAGGAGTTTCAGGGCATGTGATTCAGGGCGTGAGTTTCAGGATATGAGATTCATGGCATGAGTTTCAGTGCAGGAGTTTCAGGGCATGAGATTCAGAGCATGAGTTTCAGGGTAGGTGATTCAGGGCAGGAGTTTCAGGACATGAGATTCAGGGCATGAGTTTCAGTGCAGGAACTTGAGGTCATGAGATTCAGTGCACGAGTTTCAGAGCATGAGATTCAGGGCATGAGATTCAGGGCATGAGTTTCAGGGCAGGAGATTCAGGGCAGCTGTTTCACTGCAAGAGTTTCAGGGCATGAGATTCAGGGCATGAGATTTAGTACAGGAGATTCAGTGCATGAGTTTCAGGGCATGAGTTTCAGGGCAGGAGTTGAGGGCATGTGATTCAGGGCATGAGTTTCAGTGCATGAGTTTCAGGGCAGGAGTTTCTGGGTATGTGATTTAGGGCATGAGTTTCAGGGCATGAGATTCCGGGCTTGAGTTTCAGGGCATGAGGTTCAGGGCATGAGTTTCAGGTCATGAGATTCAGGACATGAGTTTCAGTCCAGGAACTTGAGGGCATGAGATTCAGTGCATGAGTTTCAGAGCATGAGATTCAGGGCATGAAATTCAGGGCATGATTTTCAGGGCAGGAGATTCAGGGCAGGTGTTTCAGTGCAGGACTTTCAGGGCATGAGATTCAGGGCATGAGATTCAGGGCTTGAGTTTAAGGGCATGAGTTTCAGGGCATAAGTTTCAGGACATGAGTTTCAGGGAATGAGATTCAGGACATGAGTTTCAGGGCATGAGTTTCAGTGCAGGAACTTGAGGGCATGAGATTCAGGGCATGAGTTTCAGGACAGGAGATTCAGGGCATGAGTTTCAGGGCATGAGTTTCAGGGCAGAAGTTTAAGGGCATGTAATTCAGGGCGAGAGTTTCAGGATATGAGATTCATTACATGAGTTTCAGTGCAGGAGTTTCAGGGCATGAGATTCAGGGCGTGAGTTTCAGGGCATGAGATTCAGGACAGCAGTTTCAAGGCATGAGATTCAGGGCATGAGTTTCAGTGCATGAGTTTGAGGGCAGGAGTTTCAAGGCATGAGATTCAGGGCATGAGTTTCAGTGCATGAGTTTGAGGGCAGGAGTTTCAGGGCATGAGATTCAGGGCATGAGTTTCAGGGCATGAGATTCAGGGCAGGTATTTCAGGGCATGTAATTCAGGGCATGAGTTTCTGGGCAGATGATTCAGGGCAGGAGTTTTAGGGCATGTGATTCAGGGCATGAGTTTCAGTGCATGAGTTTCAGGGCAGGAGTTTCAGGGTATGTGATTTAGGGCATGAGTTTCAGGGCATGAGGTTCAGGGCATGAGTTTCAGGGCATGAGATTCAGGGCATGAGTTTCAGTGCAGGAACTTGAGGGCATGAGATTCAGTGCACGAGTTTCAGAGCATGAGATTCAGGGCATGAGATTCAGGGCATGATTTTCAGGGCAGGAGATTCAGGGCAGGTGTTTCAGGGCTTGAGATTCAGGGCATGAGTTTCAGGACAGGAGATTCAGGGCATGAGTTTCAGGGCAGGAGTTTCAGGGCATGTGATTCAGGGCGTGAGTTTCAGGATATGAGATTCATGGCATGAGTTTCAGTGCAGGAGTTTCAGGGCATGAGATTCAGGGCATGAGTTTCAGGGTAGGTGATTCAGGGCAGGAGTTTCAAGACATGAGAATCAGGGCATGAGTTTCAGTGCAGGAACTTGAGGTCATGAGATTCAGTGCACGACTTTCAGAGCGTGAGATTCAGGGCATGAGATTCAGGGCATGAGTTTTAGGACAGGAGATTCAGGGCATGAGTTTCAGGGCATGAGTTTCAGGGCAGGAGTTTTAGGGCATGAGTTTCAGTGTATGAGTTTTAGGGCAGGAGTTTCAGGGTATGTGATTTAGGGCATGAGTTTCAGGGAATGAGATTCAGGGCTTGAGTTTCAGGGCATGAGGTTCAGGGCATGAGTTTCAGGTCATGAGATTCAGGGCATGAGTTTCAGTCCAGGAACTTGAGGGCATGAGATTCAGTGTATGAGTTTCAGTGCATGAGTTTCAGGGCAGGAGTTTCAGGGTATGTGATTTAGGGCATGAGTTTCAGGGCATGAGGTTCAGGGCATGAGTTTCAGGGCATGAGATTCAGGGCATGAGTTTCAGTGCAGGAACTTGAGGGCATGAGATTCAGTGCACGAGTTTCAGAGCATGAGATTCAGGGCATGAGATTCAGGGCATGATTTTCAGGGCAGGAGATTCAGGGCAGGTGTTTCAGGGCATGAGATTCAGGGCATGAGTTTCAGGACAGGAGATTCAGGGCATGAGTTTCAGTGCAGGAGTTTCAGGGCATGAGATTCAGGGCATGAGTTTCAGGGCATGAGATTCAGGACAGCAGTTTCAAGGCATGAGATTCAGGGCATGAGTTTCAGTGCATGAGTTTGAGGGCAGGAGTTTCAAGGCATGAGATTCAGGGCATGAGTTTCAGTGCATGAGTTTGAGGGCAGGAGTTTCAGGGCATGAGATTCAGGGCATGAGTTTCAGGGCATGAGATTCAGGGCAGGTATTTCAGGGCATGTAATTCAGGGCATGAGTTTCTGGGCAGATGATTCAGGGCAGGAGTTTTAGGGCATGTGATTCAGGGCATGAGTTTCAGTGCATGAGTTTCAGGGCAGGAGTTTCAGGGTATGTGATTTAGGGCATGAGTTTCAGTGCAGGAACTTGAGGGCATGAGATTCAGTGCACGAGTTTCAGAGCATGAGATTCAGGGCATGAGATTCAGGGCATGATTTTCAGGGCAGGAGATTCAGGGCAGGTGTTTCAGGGCATGAGATTCAGGGCATGAGTTTCAGGACAGGAGATTCAGGGCATGAGTTTCAGTGCAGGAGTTTCAGGGCATGAGATTCAGGGCATGAGTTTCAGGGCATGAGATTCAGGACAGCAGTTTCAAGGCATGAGATTCAGGGCATGAGTTTCAGTGCATGAGTTTGAGGGCAGGAGTTTCAAGGCATGAGATTCAGGGCATGAGTTTCAGTGCATGAGTTTGAGGGCAGGAGTTTCAGGGCATGAGATTCAGGGCATGAGTTTCAGGGCATGAGATTCAGGGCAGGTATTTCAGGGCATGTAATTCAGGGCATGAGTTTCTGGGCAGATGATTCAGGGCAGGAGTTTTAGGGCATGTGATTCAGGGCATGAGTTTCAGTGCATGAGTTTCAGGGCAGGAGTTTCAGGGTATGTGATTTAGGGCATGAGTTTCAGGGCATGAGGTTCAGGGCATGAGTTTCAGGGCATGAGATTCAGGGCATGAGTTTCAGTGCAGGAACTTGAGGGCATGAGATTCAGTGCACGAGTTTCAGAGCATGAGATTCAGGGCATGAGATTCAGGGCATGATTTTCAGGGCAGGAGATTCAGGGCAGGTGTTTCAGGGCATGAGATTCAGGGCATGAGTTTCAGGACAGGAGATTCAGGGCATGAGTTTCAGGGCAGGAGTTTCAGGGCATGTGATTCAGGGCGTGAGTTTCAGGATATGAGATTCATGGCATGAGTTTCAGTGCAGGAGTTTCAGGGCATGAGATTCAGGGCATGAGTTTCAGGGTAGGTGATTCAGGGCAGGAGTTTCAAGACATGAGAATCAGGGCATGAGTTTCAGTGCAGGAACTTGAGGTCATGAGATTCAGTGCACGACTTTCAGAGCGTGAGATTCAGGGCATGAGATTCAGGGCATGAGTTTTAGGACAGGAGATTCAGGGCATGAGTTTCAGGGCATGAGTTTCAGGGCAGGAGTTTTAGGGCATGAGTTTCAGTGTATGAGTTTTAGGGCAGGAGTTTCAGGGTATGTGATTTAGGGCATGAGTTTCAGGGAATGAGATTCAGGGCTTGAGTTTCAGGGCATGAGGTTCAGGGCATGAGTTTCAGGTCATGAGATTCAGGGCATGAGTTTCAGTCCAGGAACTTGAGGGCATGAGATTCAGTGTATGAGTTTCAGTGCATGAGTTTCAGGGCAGGAGTTTCAGGGTATGTGATTTAGGGCATGAGTTTCAGGGCATGAGGTTCAGGGCATGAGTTTCAGGGCATGAGATTCAGGGCATGAGTTTCAGTGCAGGAACTTGAGGGCATGAGATTCAGTGCACGAGTTTCAGAGCATGAGATTCAGGGCATGAGTTTCAGGGCATGAGTTTCAGGGCAGGAGTTTCAGGGCATGTGATTCAGGGCGTGAGTTTCAGGATATGAGATTCATGGCATGAGTTTCAGTGCAGGAGTTTCAGGGCATGAGATTCAGGGCATGAGTTTCAGTGCAGGAACTTGAGGTCATGAGATTCAGTGCACGACTTTCAGAGCGTGAGATTCAGGGCATGAGATTCAGGGCATGAGTTTTAGGACAGGAGATTCAGGGCATGAGTTTCAGGGCATGAGTTTCAGGGCATGAGTTTCAGGGCAGGAGTTTTAGGGCATGAGTTTCAGTGCATGAGTTTTAGGGCAGGAGTTTCAGGGTATGTGATTTAGGGCATGAGTTTCAGGGAATGAGATTCAGGGCTTGAGTTTCAGGGCATGAGGTTCAGGGCATGAGTTTCAAGTCATGAGATTCAGGGCATGAGTTTCAGTCCAGGAACTTGAGGGCATGAGATTCAGTGCATGAGTTTCAGAGCATGAGATTCAGGGCATGATTTTCAGGGCAGGAGATTCAGGGCAGGTGTTTCAGTGCAGGAGTTTCAGGGCATGAGATTCAGGGCATGAGATTCAGGACATGAGTTTCAGGACAGGAGATTCAGGGCATGAGTTTCAAGGCATGAGTTTCAGGGCAGGAGTTTCAGGGCATGTGATTCAGGGCGTGAGTTTCAGGATATGAGATTCATGGCATGAGTTTCAGTGCAGGAGTTTCAGGGCATGAGATTCAGGGCATGAGTTTTAGGACAGGAGATTCAGGGCATGAGTTTCAGGGCATGAGTTTCAGGGCAGGAGTTTCAGGGCATGAGTTTCAGGGCATGAGTTTCAGGGCAGGAGTTTTAGGGCATGAGTTTCAGTGTATGAGTTTTAGGGCAGGAGTTTCAGGGTATGTGATTTAGGGCATTAGTTTCCGGGAATGAGATTCAGGGCTTGAGTTTCAGGGCATGAGGTTCAGGGCATGAGTTTCAGGTCATGAGATTCAGGGCAAGAGTTTCATTCCAGGAACTTGAGGGCATGAGATTCAGTGCATGAGTTTCAGGGCAGGAGTTTCAGGGTATGTGATTTAGGGCATGAGTTTCAGGGCATGAGGTTCAGGGCATGAGTTTCAGGGCATGAGTTTCAGTGCAGGAACTTGAGGGCATGAGATTCAGTGCACGAGTTTCAGAGCATGAGATTCAGGGCATGAGATTCAGGGCATGATTTTCAGGGCAGGAGATTCAGGGCAGGAGATTCAGGGCAGGTGTTTCAGGGCATGAGATTCAGGGCATGAGTTTCAGTACAGGAGATTCAGGGCATGAGTTTCAGTGCAGGAACTTGAGGGCATGAGATTCAGTGCACGAGTTTCAGAGCACGAGTTTCAGAGCATGAGATTCAGGGCATGATTTTCAGGGCATGATTTTCAGGGCAGGAGATTCAGGGCAGGTGTTTCAGGGCATGAGATTCAGGGCATGAGTTTCAGGACAGGAGATTCAGGGCATGAGTTTCAGGGCATGAGTTTCAGGGCAGGAGTTTCAGGGCATGTGATTCAGGGCGTGAGTTTCAGGATATGAGATTCATGGCATGAGTTTCAGTGCAGGAGTTTCAGGGCATGAGATTCAGGGCATGAGTTTCAGTGCAGGAACTTGAGGTCATGAGATTCAGTGCACGACTTTCAGAGCGTGAGATTCAGGGCATGAGATTCAGGGCATGAGTTTTAGGACAGGAGATTCAGGGCATGAGTTTCAGGGCATGAGTTTCAGGGCATGAGTTTCAGGGCAGGAGTTTTAGGGCATGAGTTTCAGTGCATGAGTTTTAGGGCAGGAGTTTCAGGGTATGTGATTTAGGGCATGAGTTTCAGGGAATGAGATTCAGGGCTTGAGTTTCAGGGCATGAGGTTCAGGGCATGAGTTTCAAGTCATGAGATTCAGGGCATGAGTTTCAGTCCAGGAACTTGAGGGCATGAGATTCAGTGCATGAGTTTCAGAGCATGAGATTCAGGGCATGATTTTCAGGGCAGGAGATTCAGGGCAGGTGTTTCAGTGCAGGAGTTTCAGGGCATGAGATTCAGGGCATGAGATTCAGGGCATGAGTTTCAGGACAGGAGATTCAGGGCATGAGTTTCAAGGCATGAGTTTCAGGGCAGGAGTTTCAGGGCATGTGATTCAGGGCGTGAGTTTCAGGATATGAGATTCATGGCATGAGTTTCAGTGCAGGAGTTTCAGGGCATGAGATTCAGGGCATGAGTTTTAGGACGGGAGATTCAGGGCATGAGTTTCAGGGCATGAGTTTCAGGGCAGGAGTTTCAGGGCATGAGTTTCAGGGCATGAGTTTCAGGGCAGGAGTTTTAGGGCATGAGTTTCAGTGTATGAGTTTTAGGGCAGGAGTTTCAGGGTATGTGATTTAGGGCATTAGTTTCCGGGAATGAGATTCAGGGCTTGAGTTTCAGGGCATGAGGTTCAGGGCATGAGTTTCAGGTCATGAGATTCAGGGCAAGAGTTTCAGTCCAGGAACTTGAGGGCATGAGATTCAGTGCATGAGTTTCAGGGCAGGAGTTTCAGGGTATGTGATTTAGGGCATGAGTTTCAGGGCATGAGGTTCAGGGCATGAGTTTCAGGGCATGAGTTTCAGTGCAGGAACTTGAGGGCATGAGATTCAGTGCACGAGTTTCAGAGCATGAGATTCAGGGCATGAGATTCAGGGCATGATTTTCAGGGCAGGAGATTCAGGGCAGGTGTTTCAGGGCATGAGATTCAGGGCATGAGTTTCAGGACAGGAGAGTCAGGGCATGAGTTTCAGGGCATGAGTTTGAGGGCAGGAGTTTCAGGGCATGAGATTCAGGGCATGAGTTTCAGGGCATGAGATTCAGGGCAGGTATTTCAGGGCATGTAATTCAGGGCATGAGTTTCTGGGCAGATGATTCAGGGCAGGAGTTTTAGGGCATGTGATTCAGGGCATGAGTTTCAGTGCATGAGTTTCAGGGCAGGAGTTTCAGGGTATGTGATTTAGGGCATGAGTTTCAGGGCATGAGGTTCAGGGCATGAGTTTCAGGGCATGAGATTCAGGGCATGAGTTTCAGTGCAGGAACTTGAGGGCATGAGATTCAGTGCACGAGTTTCAGAGCATGAGATTCAGGGCATGAGATTCAGGGCATGATTTTCAGGGCAGGAGATTCAGGGCAGGTGTTTCAGGGCATGAGATTCAGGGCATGAGTTTCAGGACAGGAGATTCAGGGCATGAGTTTCAGGGCAGGAGTTTCAGGGCATGTGATTCAGGGCGTGAGTTTCAGGATATGAGATTCATGGCATGAGTTTCAGTGCAGGAGTTTCAGGGCATGAGATTCAGGGCATGAGTTTCAGGGTAGGTGATTCAGGGCAGGAGTTTCAAGACATGAGAATCAGGGCATGAGTTTCAGTGCAGGAACTTGAGGTCATGAGATTCAGTGCACGACTTTCAGAGAGTGAGATTCAGGGCATGAGATTCAGGGCATGAGTTTTAGGACAGGAGATTCAGGGCATGAGTTTCAGGGCATGAGTTTCAGGGCAGGAGTTTTAGGGCATGAGTTTCAGTGTATGAGTTTTAATGCAGAAGTATCAGGGTATGTGATTTAGGGCATGAGTTTCAGGGAATGAGATTCAGGGCTTGAGTTTCAGGGCATGAGGTTCAGGGCATGAGTTTCAGGTCATGAGATTCAGGGCATGAGTTTCAGTCCAGGAACTTGAGGGCATGAGATTCAGTGTATGAGTTTCAGTGCATGAGTTTCAGGGCAGGAGTTTCAGGGTATGTGATTTAGGGCATGAGTTTCAGGGCATGAGGTTCAGGGCATGAGTTTCAGGGCATGAGATTCAGGGCATGAGTTTCAGTGCAGGAACTTGAGGGCATGAGATTCAGTGCACGAGTTTCAGAGCATGAGATTCAGGGCATGAGATTCAGGGCATGATTTTCAGGGCAGGAGATTCAGGGCAGGTGTTTCAGGGCATGAGATTCAGGGCATGAGTTTCAGGACAGGAGATTCAGGGCATGAGTTTCAGGGCATGAGTTTCAGGGCAGGAGTTTCAGGGCATGTGATTCAGGGCGTGAGTTTCAGGATATGAGATTCATGGCATGAGTTTCAGTGCAGGAGTTTCAGGGCATGAGATTCAGGGCATGAGTTTCAGTGCAGGAACTTGAGGTCATGAGATTCAGTGCACGACTTTCAGAGCGTGAGATTCAGGGCATGAGATTCAGGGCATGAGTTTTAGGACAGGAGATTCAGGGCATGAGTTTCAGGGCATGAGTTTCAGGGCATGAGTTTCAGGGCAGGAGTTTTAGGGCATGAGTTTCAGTGCATGAGTTTTAGGGCAGGAGTTTCAGGGTATGTGATTTAGGGCATGAGTTTCAGGGAATGAGATTCAGGGCTTGAGTTTCAGGGCATGAGGTTCAGGGCATGAGTTTCAAGTCATGAGATTCAGGGCATGAGTTTCAGTCCAGGAACTTGAGGGCATGAGATTCAGTGCATGAGTTTCAGAGCATGAGATTCAGGGCATGATTTTCAGGGCAGGAGATTCAGGGCAGGTGTTTCAGTGCAGGAGTTTCAGGGCATGAGATTCAGGGCATGAGATTCAGGGCATGAGTTTCAGGACAGGAGATTCAGGGCATGAGTTTCAAGGCATGAGTTTCAGGGCAGGAGTTTCAGGGCATGTGATTCAGGGCGTGAGTTTCAGGATATGAGATTCATGGCATTAGTTTCAGTGCAGGAGTTTCAGGGCATGAGATTCAGGGCATGAGTTTTAGGACAGGAGATTCAGGGCATGAGTTTCAGGGCATGAGTTTCAGGGCAGGAGTTTCAGGGCATGAGTTTCAGGGCATGAGTTTCAGGGCAGGAGTTTTAGGGCATGAGTTTCAGTGTATGAGTTTTAGGGCAGGAGTTTCAGGGTATGTGATTTAGGGCATTAGTTTCCGGGAATGAGATTCAGGGCTTGAGTTTCAGGGCATGAGGTTCAGGGCATGAGTTTCAGGTCATGAGATTCAGGGCAAGAGTTTCAGTCCAGGAACTTGAGGGCATGAGATTCAGTGCATGAGTTTCAGGGCAGGAGTTTCAGGGTATGTGATTTAGGGCATGAGTTTCAGGGCATGAGGTTCAGGGCATGAGTTTCAGGGCATGAGTTTCAGTGCAGGAACTTGAGGGCATGAGATTCAGTGCACGAGTTTCAGAGCATGAGATTCAGGGCATGAGATTCAGGGCATGATTTTCAGGGCAGGAGATTCAGGGCAGGAGATTCAGGGCAGGTGTTTCAGGGCATGAGATTCAGGGCATGAGTTTCAGGACAGGAGATTCAGGGCATGAGTTTCAGTGCAGGAACTTGAGGGCATGAGATTCAGTGCACGAGTTTCAGAGCACGAGTTTCAGAGCATGAGATTCAGGGCATTATTTTCAGGGCATGATTTTCAGGGCAGGAGATTCAGGGCAGGTGTTTCAGGGCATGAGATTCAGGGCATGAGTTTCAGGACAGGAGATTCAGGGCATGAGTTTCAGGGCAGGAGTTTCAGGGCATGAGATTCAGGTCATGAGTTTCAGTGCAGGAACTTGAGTTCATGAGATTCAGTGCACGACTTTCAGAGCGTGAGATTCAGGGCATGAGATTCAGGGCATGAGTTTTAGGACAGGAGATTCAGGGCATGAGTTTCAGGGCATGAGTTTCAGGGCATGAGTTTCAGGGCAGGAGTTTTAGGGCATGAGTTTCAGTGCATGAGTTTTAGGGCAGGAGTTTCAGGGTATGTGATTTAGGGCATGAGTTTCAGGGAATGAGATTCAGGGCTTGAGTTTCAGGGCATGAGGTTCAGGGCATGAGTTTCAAGTCATGAGATTCAGGGCATGAGTTTCAGTCCAGGAACTTGAGGGCATGAGATTCAGTGCATGAGTTTCAGAGCATGAGATTCAGGGCATGATTTTCAGGGCAGGAGATTCAGGGCAGGTGTTTCAGTGCAGGAGTTTCAGGGCATGAGATTCAGGGCATGAGATTCAGGGCATGAGTTTCAGGACAGGAGATTCAGGGCATGAGTTTCAAGGCATGAGTTTCAGGGCAGGAGTTTCAGGGCATGTGATTCAGGGCGTGAGTTTCAGGATATGAGATTCATGGCATGAGTTTCAGTGCAGGAGTTTCAGGGCATGAGATTCAGGGCATGAGTTTTAGGACGGGAGATTCAGGGCATGAGTTTCAGGGCATGAGTTTCAGGGCAGGAGTTTCAGGGCATGAGTTTCAGGGCATGAGTTTCAGGGCAGGAGTTTTAGGGCATGAGTTTCAGTGTATGAGTTTTAGGGCAGGAGTTTCAGGGTATGTGATTTAGGGCATTAGTTTCCGGGAATGAGATTCAGGGCTTGAGTTTCAGGGCATGAGGTTCAGGGCATGAGTTTCAGGTCATGAGATTCAGGGCAAGAGTTTCAGTCCAGGAACTTGAGGGCATGAGATTCAGTGCATGAGTTTCAGGGCAGGAGTTTCAGGGTATGTGATTTAGGGCATGAGTTTCAGGGCATGAGGTTCAGGGCATGAGTTTCAGGGCATGAGTTTCAGTGCAGGAACTTGAGGGCATGAGATTCAGTGCACGAGTTTCAGAGCATGAGATTCAGGGCATGAGATTCAGGGCATGATTTTCAGGGCAGGAGATTCAGGGTAGGTGTTTCAGGGCATGAGATTCAGGGCATGAGTTTCAGGACAGGAGAGTCAGGGCATGAGTTTCAGGGCATGAGTTTCAGGGCAGGAGTTTCAGGGCATGAGATTCAGGGCGTGAGTTTCAGGATATGAGATTCATGGCATGAGTTTCAGTGCAGGAGTTTCAGGGCATGAGATTCAGGGCATGAGTTTCCGGGTAGGTGATTCAGGGCAGGAGTTTCAGGACATGAGATTCAGGGCATGAGTTTCAGTGCAGGAACTTGAGGTCATGAGATTCAGTGCACGACTTTCAGAGCGTGAGATTCAGGGCATGAGATTCAGGGCATGAGTTTTAGGACAGGAGATTCAGGGCATGAGTTTCAGGGCATGAGTGTCAGGGCAGGAGTTTTAGGGCATGAATTTCAGTGCATGAGTTTTAGGGCAGGAGTTTCAGGGTATGTGATTTAGGGCATGAGTTTCAGGGAATGAGATTCAGGGCTTGAGTTTCAGGGCATGAGGTTCAGGGCATGAGTTTCAAGTCATGAGATTCAGGGCATGAGTTTCAGTCCAGGAACTTGAGGGCATGAGATTCAGTGCATGAGTTTCAGAGCATGAGATTCAGGGCATGATTTTCAGGGCAGGAGATTCAGGGCAGGTGTTTCAGTGCAGGAGTTTCAGGGCATGAGATTCAGGGCATGAGATTCAGGGCATGAGTTTCAGGACAGGAGATTCAGGGCATGAGTTTCAAGGCATGAGTTTCAGGGCAGGAGTTTCAGGGCATGTGATTCAGGGCGTGAGTTTCAGGATATGAGATTCATGGCATGAGTTTCAGTGCAGGAGTTTCAGGGCATGAGATTCAGGGCATGAGTTTTAGGACAGGAGATTCAGGGCATGAGTTTCAGGGCATGAGTTTCAGGGCAGGAGTTTCAGGGCAGGAGTTTTAGGGCGTGAGTTTCAGTGCATGAGTTTCAGGGCAGGAGTTTCAGGGTATGTGATTTAGGGCATGAGTTTCAGGGCCTGAGATTCAGGGCTTGAGTTTCAGGGCATGAGGTTCAGGGCATGAGTTTCAGGTTATGAGATTCAGGGCATCAGTTTCAGTCTAGGAACTTGAAGGCATGAGATTCAGTGCATGAGTTTCAGAGCATGAGATTCAGGGCATGAGATTCAGTGCATGATTTTCAGGGCAGGAGATTCAGAGCAGGTGTTTCTGTGCAGGAGTTTCAGGGCATGAGATTCAGGGCATGAGATTCAGGGCATGAGTTTCAGGGGATGAGTTTCAGAGCATGTGATTCAGGGCGTGAGTTTCAGGATATGAGATTCATGGCATGAGTTTCAGTGCAGGAGTTTCAGGGCATGAGATTCAGGGCATGAGTTTCAGTGCATGAGTTTGAGGGCAGGAGTTTCAAGGCATGCGATTCAGGGCATGAGTTTCAGTGCATGAGTTTGAGGGATGGTGTTTCAGGGCATGAGATTCAGGGCATGAGTTTCAGGGCATGAGATCAGGGCAGGTATTTCAGGGCATGTAATTCAGGGCATGAGATTCTGGGCATATGATTCAGGGCAGGAGTTTTAGGGCATGTGATTCAGGGCATGAGTTTCAGTGCATGAGTTTCAGGGCATGAGTTTTAGGGCAGGAGTTTCAGGGTATGTGATTTAGGGCATGAGTTTCAGGGAATGAGATTCAGGGCTTGAGTTTCAGGGCATGAGGTTCAGGGCATGAGTTTCAGGTCATGAGATTCAGGGCATGAGTTTCAGTCCAGGAACTTGAGGGCATGAGATTCAGTGCATGAGTTTCAGAGCATGAGATTCAGGGCATGATTTTCAGGGCAGGAGATTCAGGGCAGGTGTTTCAGTGCAGGAGTTTCAGGGCATGAGATTCAGGGCATGAGTTTCAGGACAGTAGATTCAGGGCATGAGTTTCAGGGCATGAGTTTCAGGGCAGGAGTTTCAGGGCATGTGATTCAGGGTGTGAGTTTCAGGATATGAGATTCATGGCATGAGTTTCAGTGCAGGAGTTTCAGGGCATGAGATTCAGGGCATGAGTTTTAGGACAGGAGATTCAGGGCATGAGTTTCAGGGCATGAGTTTCAGGGCAGGAGTTTCAGGGCAGGAGTTTTAGGGCATGAGTTTCAGTGCATGAGTTTCAGGGCAGGAGTTTCAGGGTATGTGATTTAGGGCATGAGTTTCAGGGCATGAGATTCAGGGCTTGAGTTTCGGTCCAGGAACTTGAGGGCATGAGATTCAGTGCAGGAGTTTCAGGGCATGAGATTCAGGGCATGAGATTCAGGGCATGAGTTTCAGGGCATGAGTTTCAGGGCAGGAGTTTCAGAGCATGTGATTCAGGGCGTGAGTTTCAGGATATGAGATTCATGGCATGAGTTTCAGTGCAGGAGTTTCAGGGCATGAGATTCAGGGCATGAGTTTCAGTGCATGAGTTTGAGTGCAGGCGTTTCAAGGCATGAGATTCAGGGCATGAGTTTCAGTGCATGAGTTTGAGGGAAGGAGTTTCAGGGCATGAGATTCAGGGCATGAGTTTCAGGGCATGAGATCAGGGCAGGTATTTCAGGGCATGTAATTCAGGGCATGAGATTCTGGGCATATGATTCAGGGCAGGAGTTTTAGGGCATGTGATTCAGGGCATGAGTTTCAGTGCATGAGTTTAAGGGCAGGAGTTGTAGGGCATGTGATTCAGGGCATGAGTTTCAGTGCATGAGTTTCAGGGCATGAGTTTCTGGGTATGTGATTTAGGGCATGAGTTTCAGGGCATGAGATTCAGGGCAGGTGTTTCACTGCAAGAGTTTCAGGGCATGAGATTCAGGGCATGAGATTCAGGGCATGAGATTTAGTACAGGAGATTCAGTGCATGAGTTTCACGGCATGAGTTTCAGGGCAGGAGTTGATGGCATGTGATTCAGGGCATGAGTTTCAGTGCATGAGTTTCAGGGCAGGTGTTTCTGGGTATGTGATTTAGGGCATGAGTTTCAGGGCATGAGATTCAGGGCTTGAGTTTCAGGGCATGAGGTTCAGGGCATGAGTTTCAGGTCATGAGATTCAGGGCATGAGTTTCAGTCCAGGAACTTGAGGGCATGAGATTCAGTGCATGAGTTTCAGAGCATGAGATTCAGGGCATGAAATTCAGGGCATGATTTTCAGGGCAGGAGATTCAGGGCAGGTGTTTCAGTGCAGGACTTTCAGGGCATGAGATTCAGGGCATGAGATTCAGGGCTTGAGTTTAAGGGCATGAGTTTCAGGGCATAAGTTTCAGGACATGAGTTTCAGGGAATCAGATTCAGGACATGAGTTTCAGGGCATGAGTTTCAGTGCAGGAACTTGAGGGCATGAGATTCAGGGCATGAGTTTCAGGACAGGAGATTCAGGGCATGAGTTTCAGGGCATGAGTTTCAGGGCATGAGTTTCAGGGCGTGAGTTTCAGGATATGAGATTCATTACATGAGTTTCAGTGCAGGAGTTTCAGGGCATGAAATTCAGGGCATGAGTTTCAGGGCATGAGATTCAGGACAGCAGTTTCAAGGCATGAGATTCAGGGCATGAGTTTCAGTGCATGAGTTTGAGGGCAGGAGTTTCAAGGCATGAGATTCAGGGCATGAGTTTCAGTGCATGAGTTTGAGGGCAGGAGTTTCAGGGCATGAGATTCGGGGCATGAGATTCAGGGCATGAGTTTCAGTCCAGGAACTTGAGGGCATGAGATTCAGTGCATGAGTTTCAGAGCATGAGATTCAGGGCATGATTTTCAGGGCAGGAGATTCAGGGCAGGTGTTTCAGTGCAGGAGTTTCAGGGCATGAGATTCAGGGCATGAGTTTCAGGACAGTAGATTCAGGGCATGAGTTTCAGGGCATGAGTTTCAGGGCAGGAGTTTCAGGGCATGTGATTCAGGGTGTGAGTTTCAGGATATGAGATTCATGGCATGAGTTTCAGTGCAGGAGTTTCAGGGCATGAGATTCAGGGCATGAGTTTTAGGACAGGAGATTCAGGGCATGAGTTTCAGGGCATGAGTTTCAGGGCAGGAGTTTCAGGGCAGGAGTTTTAGGGCATGAGTTTCAGTGCATGAGTTTCAGGGCAGGAGTTTCAGGGTATGTGATTTAGGGCATGAGCTTCAGGGCATGAGATTCAGGGCTTGAGTTTCAGGGCATGAGGTTCAGGGCATGAGTTTCAGGTCATGAGATTCAGGGCATGAGTTTCGGTCCAGGAACTTGAGGGCATGAGATTCAGTGCATGAGTTTCAGAGCATGAGATTCAGGGCATGAGATTCAGTGCATGATTTTCAGGGCAGGAGATTCAGAGCAGGTGTTTCAGTGCAGGAGTTTCAGGGCATGAGATTCAGGGCATGAGATTCAGGGCATGAGTTTCAGGGCATGAGTTTCAGGGCAGGAGTTTCAGAGCATGTGATTCAGGGCGTGAGTTTCAGGATATGAGATTCATGGCATGAGTTTCAGTGCAGGAGTTTCAGGGCATGAGATTCAGGGCATGAGTTTCAGTGCATGAGTTTGAGTGCAGGAGTTTCAAGGCATGAGATTCAGGGCATGAGTTTCAGTGCATGAGTTTGAGGGAAGGAGTTTCAGGGCATGAGATTCAGGGCATGAGTTTCAGGGCATGAGATCAGGGCAGGTATTTCAGGGCATGTAATTCAGGACATGAGATTCTGGGCATATGATTCAGGGCAGGAGTTTTAGGGCATGTGATTCAGGGCATGAGTTTCAGTGCATGAGTTTCAGGGCAGGAGTTGTAGGGCATGTGATTCAGGGCATGAGTTTCAGTGCATGAGTTTCGGGGCAGGAGTTTCTGGGTATGTGATTTAGGGCATGAGTTTCAGGGCATGAGACTCAGGGCAGGTATTTCAGGGCATGTAATTCAGGACATGAGATTCTGGGCATATGATTCAGGGCAGGAGTTTTAGGGCATGTGATTCAGGGCATGAGTTTCAGTGCATGAGTTTCAGGGCAGGAGTTGTAGGGCATGTGATTCAGGGCAGGAGTTTCAGGGCATGAGTTTCAGGGCATGAGTTTCAGGGCAGGAGTTTTAGGGCATGAGTTTCAGTGTATGAGTTTTAGGGCAGGAGTTTCAGGGTATGTGATTTAGGGCATTAGTTTCCGGGAATGAGATTCAGGGCTTGAGTTTCAGGGCATGAGGTTCAGGGCATGAGTTTCAGGTCATGAGATTCAGGGCAAGAGTTTCAGTCCAGGAACTTGAGGGCATGAGATTCAGTGCATGAGTTTCAGGGCAGGAGTTTCAGGGTATGTGATTTAGGGCATGAGTTTCAGGGCATGAGGTTCAGGGCATGAGTTTCAGGGCATGAGTTTCAGTGCAGGAACTTGAGGGCATGAGATTCAGTGCACGAGTTTCAGAGCATGAGATTCAGGGCATGAGATTCAGGGCATGATTTTCAGGGCAGGAGATTCAGGGCAGGTGTTTCAGGGCATGAGATTCAGGGCATGAGTTTCAGGACAGGAGAGTCAGGGCATGAGTTTCAGGGCATGAGTTTCAGGGCAGGAGTTTCAGGGCATGTGATTCAGGGCGTGAGTTTCAGGATATGAGATTCATGGCATGAGTTTCAGTGCAGGAGTTTCAGGGCATGAGATTCAGGGCATGAGTTTCCGGGTAGGTGATTCAGGGCAGGAGTTTCAGGACATGAGATTCAGGGCATGAGTTTCAGTGCAGGAACTTGAGGTCATGAGATTCAGTGCACGACTTTCAGAGCGTGAGATTCAGGGCATGAGATTCAGGGCATGAGTTTTAGGACAGGAGATTCAGGGCATGAGTGTCAGGGCAGGAGTTTTAGGGCATGAATTTCAGTGCATGAGTTTTAGGGCAGGAGTTTCAGGGTATGTGATTTAGGGCATGAGTTTCAGGGAATGAGATTCAGGGCTTGAGTTTCAGGGCATGAGGTTCAGGGCATGAGTTTCAAGTCATGAGATTCAGGGCATGAGTTTCAGTCCAGGAACTTGAGGGCATGAGATTCAGTGCATGAGTTTCAGAGCATGAGATTCAGGGCATGATTTTCAGGGCAGGAGATTCAGGGCAGGTGTTTCAGTGCAGGAGTTTCAGGGCATGAGATTCAGGGCATGAGATTCAGGGCATGAGTTTCAGGACAGGAGATTCAGGGCATGAGTTTCAAGGCATGAGTTTCAGGGCAGGAGTTTCAGGGCATGTGATTCAGGGCGTGAGTTTCAGGATATGAGATTCATGGCATGAGTTTCAGTGCAGGAGTTTCAGGGCATGAGATTCAGGGCATGAGTTTTAGGACAGGAGATTCAGGGCATGAGTTTCAGGGCAGGAGTTTCAGGGCAGGAGTTTTAGGGCGTGAGTTTCAGTGCATGAGTTTCAGGGCAGGAGTTTCAGGGTATGTGATTTAGGGCATGAGTTTCAGGGCCTGAGATTCAGGGCTTGAGTTTCAGGGCATGAGGTTCAGGGCATGAGTTTCAGGTTATGAGATTCAGGGCATCAGTTTCAGTCTAGGAACTTGAAGGCATGAGATTCAGTGCATGAGTTTCAGAGCATGAGATTCAGGGCATGAGATTCAGTGCATGATTTTCAGGGCAGGAGATTCAGAGCAGGTGTTTCTGTGCAGGAGTTTCAGGGCATGAGATTCAGGGCATGAGATTCAGGGCATGAGTTTCAGGGGATGAGTTTCAGAGCATGTGATTCAGGGCGTGAGTTTCAGGATATGAGATTCATGGCATGAGTTTCAGTGCAGGAGTTTCAGGGCATGAGATTCAGGGCATGAGTTTCAGTGCATGAGTTTGAGGGCAGGAGTTTCAAGGCATGCGATTCAGGGCATGAGTTTCAGTGCATGAGTTTGAGGGATGGTGTTTCAGGGCATGAGATTCAGGGCATGAGTATCAGGGCATGAGATCAGGGCAGGTATTTCAGGGCATGTAATTCAGGGCATGAGATTCTGGGCATATGATTCAGGGCAGGAGTTTTAGGGCATGTGATTCAGGGCATGAGTTTCAGTGCATGAGTTTCAGGGCATGAGTTTTAGGGCAGGAGTTTCAGGGTATGTGATTTAGGGCATGAGTTTCAGGGAATGAGATTCAGTGCTTGTGTTTCAGGGCATGAGGTTCAGGGCATGAGTTTCAGGTCATGAGATTCAGGGCATGAGTTTCAGTCCAGGAACTTGAGGGCATGAGATTCAGTGCATGAGTTTCAGAGCATGAGATTCAGGGCATGATTTTCAGGGCAGGAGATTCAGGGCAGGTGTTTCAGTGCAGGAGTTTCAGGGCATGAGATTCAGGGCATGAGTTTCAGGACAGTAGATTCAGGGCATGAGTTTCAGGGCATGAGTTTCAGGGCAGGAGTTTCAGGGCATGTGATTCAGGGTGTGAGTTTCAGGATATGAGATTCATGGCATGAGTTTCAGTGCAGGAGTTTCAGGGCATGAGATTCAGGGCATGAGTTTTAGGACAGGAGATTCAGGGCATGAGTTTCAGGGCATGAGTTTCAGGGCAGGAGTTTCAGGGCAGGAGTTTTAGGGCATGAGTTTCAGTGCATGAGTTTCAGGGCAGGAGTTTCAGGGTATGTGATTTAGGGCATGAGTTTCAGGGCATGAGATTCAGGGCTTGAGTTTCGGTCCAGGAACTTGAGGGCATGAGATTCAGTGCAGGAGTTTCAGGGCATGAGATTCAGGGCATGAGATTCAGGGCATGAGTTTCAGGGCATGAGTTTCAGGGCAGGAGTTTCAGAGCATGTGATTCAGGGCGTGAGTTTCAGGATATGAGATTCATGGCATGAGTTTCAGTGCAGGAGTTTCAGGGCATGAGATTCAGGGCATGAGTTTCAGTGCATGAGTTTGAGTGCAGGCGTTTCAAGGCATGAGATTCAGGGCATGAGTTTCAGTGCATGAGTTTGAGGGAAGGAGTTTCAGGGCATGAGATTCAGGGCATGAGTTTCAGGGCATGAGATCAGGGCAGGTATTTCAGGGCATGTAATTCAGGGCATGAGATTCTGGGCATATGATTCAGGGCAGGAGTTTTAGGGCATGTGATTCAGGGCATGAGTTTCAGTGCATGAGTTTCAGGGCAGGAGTTGTAGGGCATGTGATTCAGGGGCATGAGTTTCAGTGCATGAGTTTCAGGGCATGAGTTTCTGGGTATGTGATTTAGGGCATGAGTTTCAGGGCATGAGATTCAGGGCAGGTGTTTCACTGCAAGAGTTTCAGGGCATGAGATTCAGGGCATGAGATTCAGGGCATGAGATTTAGTACAGGAGATTCAGTGCATGAGTTTCACGGCATGAGTTTCAGGGCAGGAGTTGATGGCATGTGATTCAGGGCATGAGTTTCAGTGCATGAGTTTCAGGGCAGGTGTTTCTGGGTATGTGATTTAGGGCATGAGTTTCAGGGCATGAGATTCAGGGCTTGAGTTTCAGGGCATGAGGTTCAGGGCATGAGTTTCAGGTCATGAGATTCAGGGCATTGAGTTTCAGTCCAGGAACTTGAGGGCATGAGATTCAGTGCATGAGTTTCAGAGCATGAGATTCAGGGCATGAAATTCAGGGCATGATTTTCAGGGCAGGAGATTCAGGGCAGGTGTTTCAGTGCAGGACTTTCAGGGCATGAGATTCAGGGCATGAGATTCAGGGCTTGAGTTTAAGGGCATGAGTTTCAGGGCATAAGTTTCAGGACATGAGTTTCAGGGAATCAGATTCAGGACATGAGTTTCAGGGCATGAGTTTCAGTGCAGGAACTTGAGGGCATGAGATTCAGGGCAATGAGTTTCAGGACAGGAGATTCAGGGCATGAGTTTCAGGGCATGAGTTTCAGGGCATGAGTTTCAGGGCAGAAGTTTCAGGGCATGTAATTCAGGGCGTGAGTTTCAGGATATGAGATTCATTACATGAGTTTCAGTGCAGGAGTTTCAGGGCATGAAATTCAGGGCATGAGTTTCAGGGCATGAGATTCAGTGACAGCAGTTTCAAGGCATGAGATTCAGGGCATGAGTTTCAGTGCATGAGTTTGAGTGGGCAGGAGTTTCAAGGCATGAGATTCAGGGCATGAGTTTCAGTGCATGAGTTTGAGGGCAGGAGTTTCAGGGCATGAGATTCGGGGCATGAGATTCAGGGCATGAGTTTCAGTCCAGGAACTTGAGGGGCATGAGATTCAGTGCATGAGTTTCAGAGCATGAGATTCAGGGCATGATTTTCAGGGCAGGAGATTCAGGGCAGGTGTTTCAGTGCAGGGAGTTTCAGGGCATGAGATTCAGGGCATGAGTTTCAGGACAGTAGATTCAGGGCATGAGTTTCAGGGCATGAGTTTCAGGGCAGGAGTTTCAGGGCATGTGATTCAGGGTGTGAGTTTCAGGATATGAGATTCATGGCATGAGTTTCAGTGCAGGAGTTTCAGGGCATGAGATTCAGGGCATGAGTTTTAGGACAGGAGATTCAGGGCATGAGTTTCAGGGCATGAGTTTCAGGGCAGGAGTTTCAGGGCAGGAGTTTTAGGGCATGAGTTTCAGTGCATGAGTTTCAGGGCAGGAGTTTCAGGGTATGTGATTTAGGGCATGAGCTTCAGGGCATGAGATTCAGGGCTTGAGTTTCAGGGCATGAGGTTCAGGGCATGAGTTTCAGGTGATGAGATTCAGGGCATGAGTTTCGGTCCAGGAACTTGAGGGCATGAGATTCAGTGCATGAGTTTCAGAGCATGAGATTCAGGGCATGAGATTCAGTGCATGATTTTCAGGGCAGGAGATTCAGAGCAGGTGTTTCAGTGCAGGAGTTTCAGGGCATGAGATTCAGGGCATGAGATTCAGGGCATGAGTTTCAGGGCATGAGTTTCAGGGCAGGAGTTTCAGAGCATGTGATTCAGGGCGTGAGTTTCAGGATATGAGATTCATGGCATGAGTTTCAGTGCAGGAGTTTCAGGGCATGAGATTCAGGGCATGAGTTTCAATGCATGAGTTTGAGTGCAGGAGTTTCAAGGCATGAGATTCAGGGCATGAGTTTCAGTGCATGAGTTTGAGGGAAGGAGTTTCAGGGCATGAGATTCAGGGCATGAGTTTCAGGGCATGAGATCAGGGCAGGTATTTCAGGGCATGTAATTCAGGACATGAGATTCTGGGCATATGATTCAGGGCAGGAGTTTTAGGGCATGTGATTCAGGGCATGAGTTTCAGTGCATGAGTTTCAGGGCAGGAGTTGTAGGGCATGTGATTCAGGGCATGAGTTTCAGTGCATGAGTTTCGGGGCAGGAGTTTCTGGGTATGTGATTTAGGGCATGAGTTTCAGGGCATGAGACTCAGGGCAGGAGTTTCACTGCAAGAGTTTCAGGGCATGACATTCAGGGTATGAGATTCAGGGCATGAGATTTAGTACAGGAGATTCAGTGCATGAGTTTCAAGGCATGAGTTTCAGGGCAGGAGTTGATGGCATGTGATTCAGGGCATGAGTTTCAGTGCATGAGTTTCAGGGCAGGAGTTTCTGCGTATGTGATTTAGGGCATGAGTTTCAGGGCATGAGATTCATGGCTTGAGTTTCAGGGCATGAGGTTCAGGGCATGAGTTTCAGGTCATGAGATTCAGGGCATGAGTTTCAGTCCAGGAACTTGAGGGCATGAGATTCAGTGCATGAGTTTCAGAGCATGAGATTCAGGGCATGAAATTCAGGGCATGATTTTCAGGGCCGGAGATTCAGGGCAGGTGTTTCAGTGCAGGACTTTCAGGGCATGAGATTCAGGGCATGAGATTCAGGGCTTGAGTTTAAGGGCATGAGTTTCAGGGCATAAGTTTCAGGACATGAGTTTCAGGGAATCTGATTCAGGACATGAGTTTCACGGCATGAGTTTCAGTGCAGGAGTTTCAGTGCATGAGTTTGAGGGCAGGAGTTTCAAGGCATGAGATTCAGGGCATGAGTTTAAGTGCATGAGTTTGAGGGCAGGAGTTTCTGGGTATGTGATTTAGGGCTATGAGTTTCAGGGCATGAGATTCAGGGCAGGTGTTTCAGCTGCAAGAGTTTCAGGGCATGAGATTCAGGGTATGAGATTCAGGGCATGAGATTTAGTACAGGAGATTCAGTGCATGAGTTTCAGGGCCATGAGTTTCAGGGCAGGAGTTGATGGCATGTGATTCAGGGCATGAGTTTCAGTGCATGAGTTTCAGGGCAGGAGTTTCTGGGTATGTGATTTAGGCATGAGTTTCAGGGCATGAGATTCAGGGCTTGAGTTTCAGGGCATGAGGTTCAGGGCATGAGTTTCAGGTCATGAGATTCAGGGCATGAGTTTCAGTCCAGGAACTTGAGGGCATGAGATTCAGTGCATGAGTTTCAGGGCATGAGATTCAGGACAGCAGTTTCAAGGCATGAGATTCAGGGCATGAGTTTCAGTGCATGAGGTTTGAGGGCAGGAGTTTCAAGGCATGAGGATTCAGGGCATGAGTTTCAGTGCATGAGTTTGAGGGCAGGAGTTTCAGGGCATGAGATTCAGGGCATGAGTTTCAGGGCATGAGATTCAGGGCAGGTATTTCAGGGCATGTAATTCAGGGCATGAGTTTCTGGGCAGATGATTCAGGGCAGGAGTTTTTAGGGCATGTGATTCAGGGCATGAGTTTCAGTGCATGAGTTTCAGGGCAGGAGTTTCAGGGTATGTGATTTAGGGCATGAGTTTCAGGGCATGAGGTTCAGGGCATGAGTTTCAGGGCATGAGATACAGGGCATGAGTTTCAGTGCAGGAACTTGAGGGCATGAGATTCAGTGCACGAGTTTCAGAGCATGAGATTCAGGGCATGAGATTCAGGGCATGATTTTCAGGGCAGGAGATTCAGGGCAGGTGTTTCAGGGCATGAGATTCAGGGCATGAGTTTCAGGACAGGAGATTCAGGGCAATGAGTTTCAGGGCATGAGTTTCAGGGCAGGAGTTTCAGGGCATGTGATTCAGGGCGTGAGTTTCAGGATATGAGATTCATGGCATGAGTTTCAGTGCAGGAGTTTCATGGCATGAGATTCAGGGCATGAGTTTCAGGGAAGGTGATTCAGGGCAGGAGCTTCAAGACTTGAGACTTCAGGGCATGAGTTTCAGTGCAGGAACTTTGAGGTCATGAGATTCAGTGCACGACTTTCAGAGCGTGAGATTCAGTGGCATGAGTTTTAGGACAGGAGATTCAGGGCATGAGTTTCAGGGCATGAGTTTCAGGGCATGAGTTTCAGGGCAGGAGTTTTAGGGCATGAGTTTCAGTGTATGAGTTTTAGGGCAGGAGTTTCAGGGTATGTGATTTAGGGCATGAGTTTCAGGGAATGAGATTCAGGGCTTGAGTTTCAGGGGCATGAGGTTCAGGGCATGAGTTTCAGGTCATGAGATTCAGGGATTGAGTTTCAGTCCAGGAACTTGAGGGCATGAGATTCAGTGCATGAGTTTCAGTGCATGAGTTTCAGGGCAGGAGTTTCAGGGTATGTGATTTAGGGGCATGAGTTTCAGGGGCATGAGGTTCAGGGCATGAGTTTCAGGGCATGAGATTCAGGGCATGAGTTTCAGTGCAGAAACTTGAGGGCATGAGATTCAGTGCACGGGTTTCAGAGCATGAGATTCAGGGCATGAGATTCAGGGCATGATTTTCAGGGCAGGAGATTCAGGGCAGGTGTTTCAGGGCATGAGATTCAGGGCATGAGTTTCAGGACAGAACAATTCAGGGCATGAGTTTCAGGGCATGAGTTTCAGGGCAGGAGTTTCAGGGCATGTGATTCAGGGCGTGAGTTTCAGGATATGAGATTCATGGCATGAGTTTCAGTGCAGGAGTTTCAAGTCATGAGATTCAGGGCATGAGTTTCAGTCCAGGAACTTTGAGGGCATGAGATTCAGTGCATGAGTTTCAGAGCATGAGATTCAGGGCATGATTTTCAGGGCAGGAGATTCAGAGCAGGTGTTTCAGTGCAGGAGTTTCAGGGCATGAGATTCAGGGCATGAGATTCAGGGCATGAGTTTCAGGGCATGAGATTCAGGGCAGGTGTTTCACTGCAAGAGTTTCAGGGCATGAGATTCAGGGTATGAGATTCAGGGCATGAGATTTAGTACAGGAGATTCAGTGCATGAGTTTCAGGGCATGAGTTTCAGGGCAGGAGTTGATGGCATGTGATTCAGGGCATGAGTTTCAGTGCATGAGTTTCAGGGCAGGAGTTTCTGGGTATGTGATTTAGGGCATGAGTTTCAGGGCATGAGATTCAGGGCTTGAGTTTCAGGGCATGAGGTTCAGGGCATGAGTTTCAGGTCATGAGATTCAGGGCATGAGTTTCAGTCCAGGAACTTGAGGGCATGAGATTCAGTGCATGAGTTTCAGGGCATGAGATTCAGGACAGCAGTTTCAAGGCATGAGATTCAGGGCATGAGTTTCAGTGCATGAGTTTGAGGGCAGGAGTTTCAAGGCATGAGATTCAGGGCATGAGTTTCAGTGCAGATGAGTTTGAGGGCAGGAGTTTCAGGGCATGAGATTCAGGGCATGAGTTTCAGGGCATGAGATTCAGGGCAGGTATTTCAGGGCATGTAATTCAGGGCATGAGTTTCTGGGCAGATAATTCAGGGCAGGAGTTTTAGGGCATGTGATTCAGGGCATGAGTTTCAGTGCATGAGTTTCAGGGCAGGAGTTTCAGGGTATGTGATTTAGGGCATGAGTTTCAGGGCATGAGGTTCAGGGCATGAGTTTCAGGGCATGAGATTCAGGTCATGAGTTTCAGTGCAGGAACTTGAGGGCATGAGATTCAGTGCACGAGTTTCAGAGCATGAGATTCAGGGCATGAGATTCAGGGCATGATTTTCAGGGCAGGAGATTCAGGGCAGTGTTTCAGGGCATGAGATTCAGGGCATGAGTTTCAGGACAGGAGATTCAGGGCATGAGTTTCAGGGCATGAGTTTCAGGGCAGGAGTTTCAGTGGCATGTGATTCAGGGCGTGAGTTTCAGGATATGAGATTCATGGCATGAGTTTCAGTGCAGGAGTTTCATGGCATGAGATTCAGGGCATGAGTTTCAGGGTAGGTGATTCAGGGCAGGAGTTTCAAGACTTGAGATTCAGGGCATGAGTTTCAGTGCAGGAACTTGAGGTCATGAGATTCAGTGCACGACTTTCAGAGCGTGAGATTCAGGGCATGAGTTTTAGGACAGGAGATTCAGGGCATGAGTTTCAGGGCATGAGTTTCAGGGCATGAGTTTCAGGGGCAGGAGTTTTTAGGGCATGAGTTTCAGTGTATCAGTTTTAGGGCAGGAGTTTCAGGGTATGTGATTTAGGGCATGAGTTTCAGGGAATGAGATTCAGGGCTTGAGTTTCAGGGCATGAGGTTCAGGGCATGAGTTTTCAGGTCATGAGATTCAGGGCATGAGTTTCAGTCCAGGAACTTGAGGGCATGAGATTCAGTGCATGAGTTTCAGTGCATGAGTTTCAGGGCAGGAGTTTCAGGGTATGTGATTTAGGGCATGAGTTTCAGGGCATGAGGTTCAGGGCATGAGTTTCAGGGGCATGAGATTCAGGGCATGAATTTCAGTGCAGAAAACTTGAGGGCATGAGATTCAGTGCACGGGTTTCAGAGCATGAGATTCAGGGCATGAGATTCAGGGCATGATTTTCAGGCAGGAGATTCAGGGCAGGTGTTTCAGGGCATGAGATTCAGGGCATGAGTTTCAGGACAGGAGATTCAGGGCATGAGTTTCAGGGCATGAGTTTCAGGGCAGGAGTTTCAGGGCATGTGATTCAGGGCGTGAGTTTCAGGATATGAGATTCATGGCATGAGTTTCAGTGCAGGAGTTTCAAGTCATGAGATTCAGGGCATGAGTTTCAGTCCAGGAACTTGAGGGCATGAGATTCAGTGCATGAGTTTCAGAGCATGAGATTCAGGGCATGATTTTCAGGGGCAGGAGATTCAGGGCAGGTGTTTCAGTGCAGGAGTTTCAGGGCATGAGATTCAGGGCATGAGATTCAGTGCATGATTTTCAGGGCAGGAGATTCAGAGCAGGTGTTTCAGTGCAGGAGTTTCAGGGCATGAGATTCAGGGCATGAGTTTCAGGGCAGGAGTTTCAGAGCATGTGATTCAGGGCGTGAGTTTCAGGATATGAGATTCATGGCATGAGTTTCAGTGCAGGAGTTTCAGGGCATGAGATTCAGGGCATGAGTTTCAGTGCATGAGTTTGAGGGCCGGAGTTTCAAGGAGCATGAGATTCAGGGCATGAGTTTCAGTGCATGAGTTTGAGGGAAGGTGTTTCAGGGCATGAGATTCAGGGCATGAGTTTCAGGGCATGAGATCAGGGCAGGTATTTCAGGGGCATGTAATTCAGGGCATGAGATTCTGGGCATATGATTCAGGGCAGGAGTTTTAGGGCATGTGATTCAGGGCATGAGTTTCAGTGCATGAGTTTCAGGGCATGAGTTTAAGGGCAGGAGTTTCAGGGTATGTGATTTAGGGCATGAGTTTCAGGGAATGAGATTCAGGGCTTGAGTTTCAGGGCATGAGGTTCAGGGCATGAGTTTCAGGTCATGAGATTCAGGGCATGAGTTTCAGTCCATGGAACTTGAGGGCATGAGATTCAGTGCATGAGTTTCAGAGCATGAGATTCAGGGCATGATTTTCAGGGCAGGAGATTCAGGGCAGGTGTTTCAGGGCATGTGATTCAGGGCGTGAGTTTCAGGGCATGAGTTTCAGGACAGGAGATTCAGGGCATGAGTTTCAGGGCATGAGTTTCAGGGCAGGAGTTTCAGGGCATGTGATTCAGGGCGTGAGTTTCAGGATATGAGATTCATGGCATGAGTTTCAGTGCAGGAGTTTCAGGGCATGAGATTCAGGGCATGAGTTTTAGGACAGGAGATTCAGGGCATGAGTTTCAGGGCATGAGTTTCAGGGCAGGAGTTTCAGGGCAGGAGTTTTAGGGCATGAGTTTCAGTGCATGAGTTTCAGGGCAGGAGTTTCAGGGTATGTGATTTAGGGCATGAGTTTCAGGGCATGAGATTCAGGGCTTGAGTTTCAGGGCATGAGGTTCAGGGCATGAGTTTCAGGTCATGAGATTCAGGGCATGAGTTTCAGTCCAGGAATTTGAGGGCATGAGATTCAGTGCATGAGTTTCAGAGCATGAGATTCAGGGCATGAGATTCAGTGCATGATTTTCAGGGCAGGAGATTCAGAGCAGGTGTTTCAGTGCAGGAGTTTCAGGGCATGAGATTCAGGGCATGAGATTCAGGGCATGAGTTTCAGGGCATGAGTTTCAGGGCAGGAGTTTCAGAGCATGTGATTCAGGGCGTGAGTTTCAGGATATGAGATTCATGGCATGAGTTTCAGTGCAGGAGTTTCAGGGCATTAGATTCAGGGCATGAGTTTCAGTGCATGAGTTTGAGTGCAGGAGTTTCAAAGCATGAGATTCAGGGCATGAGTTTCAGTGCATGAGTTTGAGGGAAGGAGTTTCAGGGCATGAGATTCAGGGCATGAGTTTCAGGGCATGAGATCAGGGCAGGTATTTCAGGGCATGTAATTCAGGGCATTAGATTCTGGGCATATGATTCAGGGCAGAGTTTTAGGGCATGTGATTCAGGGCATGAGTTTCAGTGCATGAGTTTCAGGGCAGGAGTTTCAGGGTATGCGATTTAGGGCATGAGTTTCAGGGCATGAGATTCAGGGCTTGAGTTTCAGGGCTTGAGGTTCAGGGCATGAGTTTCAGGGCATGAGATTCAGGGCATGAGTTTCAGTGCAGGAACTTGAGGGCATGAGATTCAGTGCACGAGTTTCAGAGCATGAGATTCAGGGCATGAGATTCAGGGCAGGATTTTCAGGGCAGGAGATTCAGGGCAGGTGTTTCAGTGCAGGAGTTTCAGGGCATGAGATTCAGGGCATGAGATTCAGGGCATGAGTTTCAGGACAGGAGATTCAGGGCATGAGTTTCAGGGCAGGAGTTTCAGGGCATGAGTTTCAGGGCAGGAGTTTCAGGGCATGTGATTCAGGGCGTGAGTTTCAGGATATGAGATTCATGGCATGAGTTTCAGTGCAGGAGTTTCAGGGCATGAGATTCAGAGCATGAGTTTCAGGGTAGGTGATTCAGGGCAGGAGTTTCAGGACATGAGATTCAGGGCATGAGTTTCAGTGCAGGAACTTGAGGTCATGAGATTCAGTGCACGAGTTTCAGAGCATGAGATTCAGGGCATGAGATTCAGGGCATGAGTTTCAGGGGCAGGAGATTCTGGGCAGGTGTTTCACTTGCAAGAGTTTCAGGGCATGAGATTCAGGGCATGAGATTCAGGGCATGAGATTTAGTACAGGAGATTCAGTGCATGAGTTTCAGGGCATGAGTTTCAGGGCAGAAGTTGTAGGGCATGTGATTCAGGGCATGAGTTTCAGTGCATGAGTTTCAGGGCAGGAGTTTCTGGGTATGTGATTTAGGGCATGAGTTTCAGGGCATGAGATTCAGGGCTTGAGTTTTCAGGGCATGAGGTTCAGGGCATGAGTTTCAGGTCATGAGATTCAGGGCATGAGTTTCAGTCCAGGAACTTGAGGGCATGAGATTCAGTGCATGAGTTTCAGAGCATGAGATTCAGGGCATGAAATTCAGGGCATGATTTTCAGGGCAGGAGATTCAGGGCAGGTGTTTCAGTGCAGGACTTTCAGGGCATGAGATTCAGGGCATGAGATTCAGGGCTTGAGTTTAAGGGCATGAGTTTCAGGGCATAAGTTTCAGGACATGAGTTTCAGGGAATGAGATTCAGGACATGAGTTTCAGGGCATGAGTTTCAGTGCAGGAACTTGAGGGCATGAGATTCAGGGCATGAGTTTCAGGACAGGAGATTCAGGGCATGAGTTTCAGGGCATGAGTTTTCAGGGCATGAGTTTCAGGGCAGAAGTTTCAGGGCATGAAATTTAGGGCGTGAGTTTCAGGATATGAGATTTCATGGCATGAGTTTCAGTGCAGGAGTTTCAGGGCATGAGATTCAGGGCATGAGTTTCAGGGCATGAGATTCAGGACAGGACAGCAGTTTCAAGGCATGAGATTCAGGGCATGAGTTTCAGTGCATGAGTTTGAGGGCAGGAGTTTCAAGGCATGAGATTCCAGGGCATGAGTTTCAGTGCATGAGTTTGAGGGCAGGAGTTTCAGGGCATGAGATTCAGGGCATGAGTTTCAGGGCATGAGATTCAGGGCAGGTATTTCAGGGCATGTAATTCAGGGCAATGAGTTTCTGGGCAGATGATTCAGGGCAGGAGTTTTAGGGCATGTGATTCAGGGCATGAGTTTCAGTGCATGAGTTTCAGGGCAGGAGTTTCAGGGTATGTGATTTAGGGGCATGAGTTTCAGGGCATGAGGTTCAGGGCATGAGTTTCAGGGCATGAGATTCAGGGCATGAGTTTCAGTGCAGGAACTTGAGGGCATGAGATTCAGTGCACGAGTTTCAGAGCATGAGATTCAGGGCATGAGATTCAGGGCATGATTTTCAGGGCAGGAGATTCAGGGGCAGGTGTTTCAGGGCATAAGATTCAGGGCATGAGTTTCAGGACAGGAGATTCAGGGGCATGAGTTTCAGGGGCATGAGTTTCAGGGCAGGAGTTTCAGGGCATGTGATTCAGGGCGTGAGTTTCAGGATATGAGATTCATGGCATGAGTTTCAGTGCAGGAACTTGAGGTCATGAGATTCAGTGCACGACTTTCAGAGCGTGAGATTCAGGGCATGAGTTTTAGGACAGGAGATTCAGGGGCATGAGTTTCAGGGCATGAGTTTCAGGGCAGGAGTTTTCAGGGCATGAGTTTCAGGGCAGGAGTTTCAGGGCATGTGATTCAGGGCGTGAGTTTCAGGATATGAGATTCATGGCATGAGTTTCAGTGCAGGAGTTTCAGGGCATGAGATTCAGAGCATGAGTTTCAGGGTAGGTGATTCAGGGCAGGAGTTTCAGTGCAGGAACTTGAGGTCATGAGATTCAGTGCACGAGTTTTCAGAGCATGAGATTCAGGGCATGAGATTCAGGGCATGAGTTTCAGGGCAGGAGATTCAGGGCAGGTGTTTCACTGCAAGAGTTTCAGGGCATGAGATTCAGGGCATGAGATTCAGGGCATGAGATTTAGTACAGGAGATTCAGTGCATGAGTTTCAGGGGCATGAGTTTCAGGGCAGAAGTTGTAGGGCATGTGATTCAGGGCATGAGTTTCAGTGCATGAGTTTCAGGGCAGGAGTTTCTGGGGATGTGATTTAGGGCATGAGTTTCAGGGCATGAGATTCAGGGCTTGAGTTTCAGGGCATGAGGTTCAGGGCATGAGTTTCAGGTCATGAGATTCAGGGCATGAGTTTCAGTCCAGGAACTTGAGGGCATGAGATTCAGTGCATGAGTTTCAGAGCATGAGATTCAGG
>NW_027274772.1:0-82379 GCF_030028105.1 Mobula birostris
AATAGAATGCTTTGACATAAAAGTAGTATACATTTCAATTGTACTCAAAAGTCTTGACTGCAAACCTAATGCAAACACATTTGGTTAACTTACCAGATGAGTATGACTAGGTTTAAAGTTGTTTCATGCCTCAGTTCATCAAGAAAAAAAAGTTACTTTCTCAGTACTACTATGCTCTGACATTAAGGTAGTACACATCTGAATTTTACACCAAAGTACTTACTGCAAACTAATGGAAACACCTTAGGTTAACTTCCCACATGATAATGAGTAGTTTCAAAGTTGTTTCATGGCTGCACACTTTAACACAAAAAAGTTGTTATCTCAGTGCATGCAATGCTTAGACAATACAAATAGTATACATTTCAATTTTACTCCAAAGCACTTGCTGCAAACCTAATGGAAACACCTTAGGTTAACTTTCCACATGATTGTGAGTAGTTTCAAAGTTGTTTCATGGCTGTACACTTTAACATAAAAAAGGTGTTTTCTCAGTGCATGCAATGCTTTTACAATGCAAATAGTATACATTTCAATTTTACACCAAAGCACCTACTGCAAACCTAATGGAAACACCTTAGGTTAACTTCCCACATGATTATGAGTAGTTTGAAAGTTGTTTCATGGCTGTACACATCAACACAAAAAAGTTGTTATCTCAGTGCATGAAATGCTTAGACAATACAAATAGTATACATTTCAATTTTACACCAAAGCACTTACTGCAAACCTAATGGAAACAACTTAGATTAACTTCCCACATGATTCTGAGATGTCTGAAAGTTGTTTCATTACTGTGCACATAAAGACAAAAAAGTTGATTTCACAGTGAATAGAATGCTTTGACATAAAAGCAGTATACATTTCAATTTTACACCAAAGTACTTACTGCAAACCTAATGGAAACACCTTAGGTTAACTTCCCACATGATTATGAGTAGTTTGAAAGTTGTTTCATGGCTGTACACATCAACACAAAAAAGTTGTTATCTCAGTGCATGCAATGCTTAGACAATACAAATAGTATACATTTCAATTTTACTCCAAACCACTTACTGCAAACCTAATGGAAACACCTTAGGTTAACTTCCCACATGATTATGAGTAGTTTGAAAGTTGTTTCATGGCTGTACACATCAACACAAAAAAGTTGTTATCTGAGTGCATGCAATGCTTAGACAATACAAATAGTATACATTTCAATTTTACACCAAAGCACTTACTGCAAACCTAATGGAAACACTTTAGGTTAACTTTCCACATGATTATGAGTAGTTTGAAAGTTGTTTCATGGCTGTACACATCAACACAAAAAAGTTGTTATCTGAGTGCATCCAATGCTTAGACAATACAAATAGTATACATTTCAATTTTACACCAAAGCACTTACTGCAAACCTAATGGAAACACCTTAGGTTAACTTCCCACATGATTATGAGTAGTTTGAAAGTTGTTTCATGGCTGTACACATCAAAACAAAAAAGTTGTTATCTGAGTGCATGCAATGCTTAGACAATACAAATAGTATACATTTCAATTTTACACCAAAGCACCTACTGCAAACCTAATGGAAACACCTTAGGTTAACTTTCCACATGATTGTGAGTAGTTTGAAAGTTGTTTCATGGCTGTAGACATCAACACAAAAAAGTTGTTATCTCAGTGCATGCAATGCTTAGACAATACAAATAGTATACATTTCAATTTTACTCCAAACCACTTACTGCAAACCTAATGGAAACACCTTAGGTTAACTTCCCACATGATTATGAGTAGTTTGAAAGTTGTTTCATGGCTGTACACATCAACACAAAAAAGTTGTTATCTGAGTGCATGCAATGCTTAGACAATACAAATAGTATACATTTCAATTTTACACCAAAGCACTTACTGCAAACCTAATGGAAACACTTTAGGTTAACTTTCCACATGATTATGAGTAGTTTGAAAGTTGTTTCATGGCTGTACACATCAACACAAAAAAGTTGTTATCTGAGTGCATGCAATGCTTAGACAATACAAATAGTATACATTTCAATTTTACTCCAAAGCACCTACTGCAAACCTAATGGAAACACCTTAGGTTAACTTTCCACATGATTGTGAGTAGTTTGAAAGTTGTTTCATGGCTGTAGACATCAATACAAAAAGGTTGTTATCTCAGTGCATGCAATGCTTAGACAATACAAATAGTATACATTTCAATTTTACACCAAAGCACTTACTGCAAACCTAATGGAAACACTTTAGGTTAACTTCCCACATGATTCTGAGATGTCTGAAAGTTGTTTCATACCTGTGCACATAAAGACAAAAAAGTTGATTTCACAGTGAATAGAATGCTTTGACATAAAAGTAGTATACATTTCAATTGTACTCAAAAGTCTTGACTGCAAACCTAATGCAAACACATTTGGTTAACTTACCAGATGAGTATGACTAGGTTTATAGTTGTTTCATGCCTCAGTTCATCAAGACAAAAAAGTTACTTTCTCAGTACTACTATGCTCTGACATTAAGGTAGTACACATCTGAATTTTACACCAAAGCACCTACTGCAAACCTAATGCAAACACCTTAGGTTAACTTTCCACATGATTGTGAGTAGTTTGAAAGTTGTTTCATGGCTGTAGACATCAACACAAAAAAGTTGTTATCTCAGTGCATGCAATGCTTAGACAATACAAATAGTATACATTTCAATTTTACTCCAAACCACTTACTGCAAACCTAATGGAAACACCTTAGGTTAACTTCCCACATGATTATGAGTAGTTTGAAAGTTGTTTCATGGCGGTACACATCAACACAAAAAAGTTGTTATCTGAGTGCATGCAATGCTTAGACAATACAAATAGTATACATTTCAATTTTACACCAAAGCACTTACTGCAAACCTAATGGAAACACTTTAGGTTAACTTTCCACATGATTATGAGTAGTTTGAAAGTTGTTTCATGGCTGTACACATCAACACAAAAAAGTTGTTATCTGAGTGCATGCAATGCTTAGACAATACAAATAGTATACATTTCAATTTTACTCCAAAGCACCTACTGCAAACCTAATGGAAACACCTTAGGTTAACTTTCCACATGATTGTGAGTAGTTTGAAAGTTGTTTCATGGCTGTAGACATCAACACAAAAAGGTTGTTATCTCAGTGCATGCAATGCTTAGACAATACAAATAGTATACATTTCAATTTTACACCAAAGCACTTACTGCAAACCTAATGGAAACACTTTAGGTTAACTTCCCACATGATTCTGAGATGTCTGACAGTTGTTTCATACCTGTGCACATAAAGACAAAAAAGTTGATTTCACAGTGAATAGAATGCTTTGACATAAAAGTAGTATACATTTCAATTGTACTCAAAAGTCTTGACTGCAAACCTAATGCAAACACATTTGGTTAACTTACCAGATGAGTATGACTAGGTTTATAGTTGTTTCATGCCTCAGTTCATCAAGACAAAAAAGTTACTTTCTCAGTACTACTATGCTCTGACATTAAGGTAGTACACATCTGAATTTTACACCAAAGCACCTACTGCAAACCTAATGCAAACACCTTAGGTTAACTTTCCACATGATTGTGAGTAGTTTGAAAGTTGTTTCATGGCTGTAGACATCAACACAAAAAAGTTGTTATCTCAGTGCATGCAATGCTTAGACAATACAAATAGTATACATTTCAATTTTACTCCAAAGCACTTACTGCAAACCTAATGGAAACACCTTAGGTTAACTTCCCACATGATTATGAGTAGTTTGAAAGTTGTGTCATGGCTGTACACATCAACACAAAAAAGTTGTTATCTCAGTGAATGCAATGCTTAGACAATACAAATAGTATACATTTCAATTTTACACCAAAGCACTTACTGCAAACCTAATGGAAACACTTTAGGTTAACTTCCCAAATGATTCTGATATGTCTGAAAGTTGTTTCATACCTGTGCACATAAAGACAAAAAAGTTGATTTCACAGTGAATAGAATGCTTTGACATAAAAGTAGTATACATTTCAATTTTACACCAAAGTACTTACTGCAAACCTAATGGAAACACCTTAGGTTAACTTCCCACATGATTATGAGTAGTTTGAAAGTTGTTTCATGGCTGTACACATCAACACAAAAAAGTTGTTATCTCAGTGCATGCAATGCTTAGACAATACAAATAGTATACATTTCAATTTTACACCAAAGCACTTACTGCAACCCTAATGGAAACACTTTAGGTTAACTTTCCACATGATTATGAGTAGTTTGAAAGTTGTTTCATGGCTGTACACATCAACACAAAAAGTTGCTATCTAAGTGCATGCAATGCTTAGACAATACAAATAGTATACATTTCAATTTTACACCAAAGCACTTACTGCAAACCTAATGGAAACAACTTAGATTAACTTCCCACATGATTCTGAGATGTCTGAAAGTTGTTTCATTACTGTGCACATAAAGACAAAAAAGTTGATTTCACAGTGAATAGAATGCTTTGACATAAAAGCAGTATACATTTCAATTTTACACCAAAGTACTTACTGCAAACCTAATGGAAACACCTTAGGTTAACTTCCCACATGATTATGAGTAGTTTGAAAGTTGTTTCATGGCTGTACACATCAACACAAAAAAGTTGTTATCTGAGTGCATGCAATGCTTAGACAATACAAATAGTATACATTTCAATTTTACACCAAAGCACTTACTGCAAACCTAATGGAAACACTTTAGGTTAACTTTCCACATGATTATGAGTAGTTTGAAAGTTGTTTCATGGCTGTACACATCAACACAAAAAAGTTGTTATCTGAGTGCATGCAGTGCTTAGACAATACAAATAGTATACATTTCAATTTTACTCCAAAGCACCTACTGCAAACCTAATGGAAACACCTTAGGTTAACTTTCCACATGATTGTGAGTAGTTTGAAAGTTGTTTCATGGCTGTAGACATCAACACAAAAAGGTTGTTATCTCAGTGCATGCAATGCTTAGACAATACAGATAGTATACATTTCAATTTTACACCAAAGCACTTACTGCAAACCTAATGGAAACACTTTAGGTTAACTTCCCACATGATTCTGAGATGTCTGAAAGTTGTTTCATACCTGTGCACATAAAGACAAAAAAGTTGATTTCACAGTGAATAGAATGCTTTGACATAAAAGTAGTATACATTTCAATTGTACTCAAAAGTCTTGACTGCAAACCTAATGCAAACACATTTGGTTAACTTACCAGATGAGTATGACTAGGTTTATAGTTGTTTCATGCCTCAGTTCATCAAGACAAAAAAGTTACTTTCTCAGTACTACTATGCTCTGACATTAAGATAGTACACATCTGAATTTTACACCAAAGCACCTACTGCAAACCTAATGCAAACACCTTAGGTTAACTTTCCACATGATTGTGAGTAGTTTGAAAGTTGTTTCATGGCTGTAGACATCAACACAAAAAAGTTGTTATCTCAGTGCATGCAATGCTTAGACAATACAAATAGTATACATTTCAATTTTACTCCAAAGCACTTACTGCAAACCTAATGGAAACACCTTAGGTTAACTTCCCACATGATTATGAGTAGTTTGAAAGTTGTGTCATGGCTGTACACATCAACACAAAAAAGTTGTTATCTCAGTGCATGCAATGCTTAGACAATACAAATAGTATACATTTCAATTTTACACCAAAGCACTTACTGCAAACCTAATGGAAACACTTTAGGTTAACTTCCCAAATGATTCTGATATGTCTGAAAGTTGTTTCATACCTGTGCACATAAAGACAAAAAAGTTGATTTCACAGTGAATAGAATGCTTTGACATAAAAGTAGTATACATTTCAATTTTACACCAAAGTACTTACTGCAAACCTAATGGAAACACCTTAGGTTAACTTCCCACATGATTATGAGTAGTTTGAAAGTTGTTTCATGGCTGTACACATCAACACAAAAAAGTTGTTATCTCAGTGCATGCAATGCTTAGACAATACAAATAGTATACATTTCAATTTTACACCAAAGCACTTACTGCAAACCTAATGGAAACACTTTAGGTTAACTTTCCACATGATTATGAGTAGTTTGAAAGTTGTTTCATGGCTGTACACATCAACACAAAAAAGTTGTTATCTCAGTGCATGCAATGCTTAGACGATACAAATAGTATACATTTCAATTTTACACCAAAGCACCTACTGCAAACCTAATGGAAACACCTTAGGTTAACTTTCCACATGATTGTGAGTAGTTTGAAAGTTGTTTCATGGCTGTAGACATCAACACAAAAAAGTTGTTATCTGAGTGCATCCAATGCTTAGACAATACAAATAGTATACATTTCAATTTTACACCAAAGCACTTACTGCAAACCTAATGGAAACACTTTAGGTTAACTTCCCAAATGATTCTGATATGTCTGAAAGTTGTTTCATACCTGTGCACATAAAGACAAAAAAGTTGATTTCACAGTGAATAGAATGCTTTGACATAAAAGTAGTATACATTTCAATTTTACACCAAAGTACTTACTGCAAACCTAATGGAAACACCTTAGGTTAACTTCCCACATGATTATGAGTAGTTTGAAAGTTGTTTCATGGCTGTAGACATCAACACAAAAAAGTTGTTATCTCAGTGCATGCAATGCTTAGACAATACGAATAGTATGCATTTCAATTTTACACCAAATTACTTACTGCAAACCTAATGGAAACACTTTAGGTTAACTTCCCACATGATTATGAGTAGTTTGAAAGTTGTTTCATGGCTGTAGACATCAACACAAAAAAGTTGTTATCTCAGTGCATGCAATGCTTAGACAATACGAATAGTATGCATTTCAATTTTACACCAAATTACTTACTGCAAACCTAATGGAAACACTTTAGGTTAACTTCCCACATGATTCTGAGATGTCTGAAAGTTGTTTCATACCTGTGCACATAAAGACAAAAAAGTTGATTTCACAGTGATTAGAATGCTTTGACATAAAAGTAGTATACATTTCAATTGTACTCAAAAGTCTTGACTGCAAACCTAATGCAAAAACATTTGGTTAACTTACCAGATGAGTATGACTAGGTTTAAAGTTGTTTCATGCCTCAGTTCATCAAGAAAAAAAAGTTACTTTCTCAGTACTACTATGCTCTGACATTAAGGTAGTAAACATCTGAATTTTACACCAAAGTACTTACTGCAAACTAATGGAAACACCTTAGGTTAACTTCCCACATGATAATGAGTAGTTTCAAAGTTGTTTCATGGCTGCACACTTTAACACAAAAAAGTTGTTTTCTCAGTGCATGCAATGCTTTTACAATACAAATAGTATACATTTCAATTTTACACCAAAGCACCTACTGCAAACCTAATGGAAACACCTTAGGTTAACTTTCCACATGATTGTGAGTAGTCTGAAAGTTGTTTCATGGCTGTAGACATCAACACAAAAAAGTTGTTATCTCAGTGCATGCAATGCTTAGACAATACAAATAGTATACATTTCAATTTTACTCCAAACCACTTACTGCAAACCTAATGGAAACACCTTAGGTTAACTTCCCACATGATTATGAGTAGTTTGAAAGTTGTTTCATGGCTGTACACATCAACACAAAAAAGTTGTTATCTCAGTGCATGCAATGCTTAGACAATACAAATAGTATACATTTCAATTTTACACCAAAGCACTTACTGCAAACCTAATGGAAACACTTTAGGTTAACTTTCCACATGATTATGAGTAGTTTGAAAGTTGTTTCATGCCTGTACACATCAACACAAAAAAGTTGTTATCTGAGTGCATGCAATGCTTAGACAATACAAATAGTATACATTTCAATTTTACTCCAAAGCACCTACTGCAAACCTAATGGAAACACCTTAGGTTAACTTTCCACATGATTGTGAGTAGTTTCAAAGTTGTTTCATGGCTGTACACTTTAACATAAAAAAGGTGTTTTCTCAGTGCATGCAATGCTTTTACAATGCAAATAGTATACATTTCAATTTTACACCAAAGCACCTACTGCAAACCTAATGGAAACACCTTAGGTTAACTTCCCACATGATTATGAGTAGTTTGAAAGTTGTTTCATGGCTGTACACATCAACACAAAAAAGTTGTTATCTCAGTGCATGAAATGCTTAGACAATACAAATAGTATACATTTCAATTTTACACCAAATCACTTACTGCAAACCTAATGGAAACACTTTAGGTTAACTTCCCACATGATTCGGAGATGTCTGAAAGTTGTTTCATACCTGTGCACATAAAGACAAAAAAGTTGATTTCACAGTGAATAGAATGCTTTGACATAAAAGTAGTATACATTTCAATTTTACACCAAAGTACTTACTGCAAACCTAATGGAAACACCTTAGGTTAACTTCCCACATGATTATGAGTAGTTTGAAAGTTGTTTCATGGCTGTACACATCAACACAAAAAAGTTGTTATCTCAGTGCATGCAATGCTTAGACAACACAAATAGTATAAATTTCAATTTTACACCAAAGCACCTACTGCAAACCTAATGGAAACACCTTAGGTTAACTTTCCACATGATTGTGAGTAGTTTGAAAGTTGTTTCATGGCTGTAGACATCAACACAAAAAAGTTGTTATCTCAGTGCATGCAATGCTTAGACAATACGAATAGTATGCATTTGAATTTTACACCAAATTACTTACTGCAAACCTAATGGAAACACTTTAGGTTAACTTCCCACATGATTCTGAGATGTCTGAAAGTTGTTTCATACCTGTGCACATAAAGACAAAAAAGTTGATTTCACAGTGAATAGAATGCTTTGACATAAAAGTAGTATACATTTGAATTGTACTCAAAAGTCTTGACTGCAAACCTAATGCAAACACATTTGGTTAACTTACCAGATGAGTATGACTAGGTTTAAAGTTGTTTCATGCCTCAGTTCATCAAGAAAAAAAAGTTACTTTCTCAGTACTACTATGCTCTGACATTAAGGTAGTACACATCTGAATTTTACACCAAAGTACTTACTGCAAACTAATGGAAACACCTTAGGTTAACTTCCCACATGATAATGAGTAGTTTGAAAGTTGTTTCATGGCTGCACACTTTAACACAAAAAAGTTGTTTTCTCAGTGCATGCAATGCTTTTACAATACAAATAGTATACATTTCAATTTTACACCAAAGCACCTACTGCAAACCTAATGGAAACACCTTAGGTTAACTTTCCACATGATTGTGAGTAGTCTGAAAGTTGTTCCATGGCTGTAGACATCAACACAAAAAAGTTGTTATCTCAGTGCATGCAATGCTTAGACAATACAAATAGTATACATTTCAATTTTACTCCAAACCACTTACTGCAAACCTAATGGAAACACCTTAGGTTAACTTCCCACATGATTATGAGTAGTTTGAAAGTTGTTTCATGGCTGTACACATCAACACAAAAAAGTTGTTATCTCAGTGCATGCAATGCTTAGACAATACAAATAGTATACATTTCAATTTTACACCAAAGCACTTACTGCAAACCTAATGGAAACACTTTAGGTTAACTTTCCACATGATTATGAGTAGTTTGAAAGTTGTTTCATGGCTGTACACATCAACACAAAAAAGTTGTTATCTGAGTGCATGCAATGCTTAGACAATACAAATAGTATACATTTCAATTTTACTCCAAAGCACCTACTGCAAACCTAATGGAAACACCTTAGGTTAACTTTCCACATGATTGTGAGTAGTTTCAAAGTTGTTTCATGGCTGTACACTTTAACATAAAAAAGGTGTTTTCTCAGTGCATGCAATGCTTTTACAATGCAAATAGAATACATTTCAATTTTACACCAAAGCACCTACTGCAAACCTAATGGAAACACCTTAGGTTAACTTCCCACATGATTATGAGTAGTTTGAAAGTTGTTTCATGGCTGTACACATCAACACAAAAAAGTTGTTATCTCAGTGCATGAAATGCTTAGACAATACAAATAGTATACATTTCAATTTTACACCAAAGCACTTACTGCAAACCTAATGGAAACACTTTAGGTTAACTTCCCACATGATTCTGAGATGTCTGAAAGTTGTTTCATACCTGTGCACATAAAGACAAAAAAGTTGATTTCACAGTGAATAGAATGCTTTGACATAAAAGTAGTATACATTTCAATTTTACACCAAAGTACTTACTGCAAACCTAATGGAAACACCTTAGGTTAACTTCCCACATGATTATGAGTAGTTTGAAAGTTGTTTCATGGCTGTACACATCAACACAAAAAAGTTGTTATCTGAGTGCATGCAATGCTTAGACAATACAAATAGTATACATTTCAATTTTACACCAAAGCACTTACTGCAAACCTAATGGAAACACTTTAGGTTAACTTTCCACATGATTATGAGTAGTTTGAAAGTTGTTTCATGGCTGTACACATCAACACAAAAAAGTTGTTATCTGAGTGCATGCAATGCTTAGACAATACAAATAGTATACATTTCAAATTTACACCAAAGCACTTACTGCAAACCTAATGGAAACACTTTACGTTAACTTTCCACATGATTATGAGTAGTTTGAAAGTTGTTTCATGGCTCTACTCATCAACACAAAAAAGTTGTTATCTAAGTGCATGCAATGCTTAGACAATACAAATAGTATACATTTCAATTTTACACAAAGCACCTACTGCAAACCTAATGGAAACACCTTAGGTTAACTTTCCACATGATTGTGAGTAGTTTGAAAGTTGTTTCATGGCTGTAGACATCAACACAAAAAAGTTGTTATCTCAGTGCATGCAATCCTTAGACAATACGAATAGTATGCATTTCAATTTTACACCAAATCACTTACTGCAAACCTAATGGAAACACTTTAGGTTAACTTCCAGCATGATTCTGAGATGTCTGAAAGTTGTTTCATACCTGTGCACATAAAGACAAAAAAGTTGATTTCACAGTGAATAGAATGCTTTGACATAGAAGTAGTATACATTTCAATTGTACTCAAAAGTCTTGACTGCAAACCTAATGCAAACACATTTGGTTAACTTACCAGATGAGTATGACTAGGTTTAAAGTTGTTTCATGCTTCAGTTCATCAAGAAAAAAAAGTTACTTTCTCAGTACTACTATGCTCTGACATTAAGGTAGTACACATCTGAATTTTACACCAAAGTACTTACTGCAAACTAATGGAAACACCTCAGGTTAACTTCCCACATGATAATGAGTAGTTTCAAAGTTGTTTCATGGCTGTACACTTTAACACAAAAAAGTTGTTTTCTCAGTGCATGCTATGCTTTTACAATACAAATAGTATACATTTCAATTTTACACCAAAGCACCTACTGCAGACCTAATGGAAACACCTTAGGTTAACTTTCCACATGATTGTGAGTAGTTTGAAAGTTGTTTCATGGCTGTAGACATCAACACAAAAAAGTTGTTATCTCAGTGCATGCAATGCTTAGACAATACAAATAGTATACATTTCAATTTTAGTCCAAAGCACTTACTGCAAACCTAATGGAAACACCTTAGGTTAACTTCCCACATGATTATGAGTAGTTTGAAAGTTGTGTCATGGCTGTACACATCAACACAAAAAAGTTGTTATCTCAGTGCATGCAATGCTTAGACAATACAAATAGTATACATTTCAATTTTACACCAAAGCACTTACTGCAAACCTAATGGAAACACTTTAGGTTAACTTCCCAAATGATTCTGATATGTCTGAAAGTTGTTTCATACCTGTGCACATAAAGACAAAAAAGTTGATTTCACTGTGAATAGAATGCTTTGACATAAAAGTAGTATACATTTCAATTTTACACCAAAGTACTTACTGCAAACCTAATGGAAACACCTTAGGTTAACTTCCCACATGATTATGAGTAGTTTGAAAGTTGTTTCATGGCTGTACACATCAACACAAAAAAGTTGTTATCTCAGTGCATGCAATGCTTAGACAATACAAATAGTATACATTTCAATTTTACACCAAAGCACCTACTGCAAACCTAATGGAAACACCTTAGGTTAACTTTCCACATGATTGTGAGTAGTTTGAAAGTTGTTTCATGGCTGTAGACATCAACACAAAAAAGTTGTTATCTCAGTGCATGCAATGCTTAGACAATACGAATAGTATGCATTTCAATTTTACACCAAATTACTTACTGCAAACCTAATGGAAACACTTTAGGTTAACTTCCCACATGATTCTGAGATGTCTGAAAGTTGTTTCATACCTGTGCACATAAAGACAAAAAAGTTGATTTCACAGTGAATAGAATGCTTTGACATAAAAGTAGTATACATTTCAATTGTACTCAAAAGTCTTGACTGCAAACCTAATGCAAACACATTTGGTTAACTTACCAGATGAGTATGACTAGGTTTAAAGTTGTTTCATGCCTCAGTTCATCAAGAAAAAAAAGTTACTTTCTCAGTACTACTATGCTCTGACATTAAGGTAGTACACATCTGAATTTTACACCAAAGTACTTACTGCAAACTAATGGAAACACCTTAGGTTAACTTCCCACATGATAATGAGTAGTTTCAAAGTTGTTTCATGGCTGCACACTTTAACACAAAAAAGTTGTTATCTCAGTGCATGCAATGCTTAGACAATACAAATAGTATACATTTCAATTTTACTCCAAAGCACTTGCTGCAAACCTAATGGAAACACCTTAGGTTAACTTTCCACATGATTGTGAGTAGTTTCAAAGTTGTTTCATGGCTGTACACTTTAACATAAAAAAGGTGTTTTCTCAGTGCATGCAATGCTTTTACAATGCAAATAGTATACATTTCAATTTTACACCAAAGCACCTACTGCAAACCTAATGGAAACACCTTAGGTTAACTTCCCACATGATTATGAGTAGTTTGAAAGTTGTTTCATGGCTGTACACATCAACACAAAAAAGTTGTTATCTCAGTGCATGAAATGCTTAGACAATACAAATAGTATACATTTCAATTTTACACCAAAGCACTTACTGCAAACCTAATGGAAACAACTTAGATTAACTTCCCACATGATTCTGAGATGTCTGAAAGTTGTTTCATTACTGTGCACATAAAGACAAAAAAGTTGATTTCACAGTGAATAGAATGCTTTGACATAAAAGCAGTATACATTTCAATTTTACACCAAAGTACTTACTGCAAACCTAATGGAAACACCTTAGGTTAACTTCCCACATGATTATGAGTAGTTTGAAAGTTGTTTCATGGCTGTACACATCAACACAAAAAAGTTGTTATCTCAGTGCATGCAATGCTTAGACAATACAAATAGTATACATTTCAATTTTACTCCAAACCACTTACTGCAAACCTAATGGAAACACCTTAGGTTAACTTCCCACATGATTATGAGTAGTTTGAAAGTTGTTTCATGGCTGTACACATCAACACAAAAAAGTTGTTATCTGAGTGCATGCAATGCTTAGACAATACAAATAGTATACATTTCAATTTTACACCAAAGCACTTACTGCAAACCTAATGGAAACACTTTAGGTTAACTTTCCACATGATTATGAGTAGTTTGAAAGTTGTTTCATGGCTGTACACATCAACACAAAAAAGTTGTTATCTGAGTGCATCCAATGCTTAGACAATACAAATAGTATACATTTCAATTTTACACCAAAGCACTTACTGCAAACCTAATGGAAACACCTTAGGTTAACTTCCCACATGATTATGAGTAGTTTGAAAGTTGTTTCATGGCTGTACACATCAAAACAAAAAAGTTGTTATCTGAGTGCATGCAATGCTTAGACAATACAAATAGTATACATTTCAATTTTACACCAAAGCACCTACTGCAAACCTAATGGAAACACCTTAGGTTAACTTTCCACATGATTGTGAGTAGTTTGAAAGTTGTTTCATGGCTGTAGACATCAACACAAAAAAGTTGTTATCTCAGTGCATGCAATGCTTAGACAATACAAATAGTATACATTTCAATTTTACTCCAAACCACTTACTGCAAACCTAATGGAAACACCTTAGGTTAACTTCCCACATGATTATGAGTAGTTTGAAAGTTGTTTCATGGCTGTACACATCAACACAAAAAAGTTGTTATCTGAGTGCATGCAATGCTTAGACAATACAAATAGTATACATTTCAATTTTACACCAAAGCACTTACTGCAAACCTAATGGAAACACTTTAGGTTAACTTTCCACATGATTATGAGTAGTTTGAAAGTTGTTTCATGGCTGTACACATCAACACAAAAAAGTTGTTATCTGAGTGCATGCAATGCTTAGACAATACAAATAGTATACATTTCAATTTTACTCCAAAGCACCTACTGCAAACCTAATGGAAACACCTTAGGTTAACTTTCCACATGATTGTGAGTAGTTTGAAAGTTGTTTCATGGCTGTAGACATCAATACAAAAAGGTTGTTATCTCAGTGCATGCAATGCTTAGACAATACAAATAGTATACATTTCAATTTTACACCAAAGCACTTACTGCAAACCTAATGGAAACACTTTAGGTTAACTTCCCACATGATTCTGAGATGTCTGAAAGTTGTTTCATACCTGTGCACATAAAGACAAAAAAGTTGATTTCACAGTGAATAGAATGCTTTGACATAAAAGTAGTATACATTTCAATTGTACTCAAAAGTCTTGACTGCAAACCTAATGCAAACACATTTGGTTAACTTACCAGATGAGTATGACTAGGTTTATAGTTGTTTCATGCCTCAGTTCATCAAGACAAAAAAGTTACTTTCTCAGTACTACTATGCTCTGACATTAAGGTAGTACACATCTGAATTTTACACCAAAGCACCTACTGCAAACCTAATGCAAACACCTTAGGTTAACTTTCCACATGATTGTGAGTAGTTTGAAAGTTGTTTCATGGCTGTAGACATCAACACAAAAAAGTTGTTATCTCAGTGCATGCAATGCTTAGACAATACAAATAGTATACATTTCAATTTTACTCCAAACCACTTACTGCAAACCTAATGGAAACACCTTAGGTTAACTTCCCACATGATTATGAGTAGTTTGAAAGTTGTTTCATGGCGGTACACATCAACACAAAAAAGTTGTTATCTGAGTGCATGCAATGCTTAGACAATACAAATAGTATACATTTCAATTTTACACCAAAGCACTTACTGCAAACCTAATGGAAACACTTTAGGTTAACTTTCCACATGATTATGAGTAGTTTGAAAGTTGTTTCATGGCTGTACACATCAACACAAAAAAGTTGTTATCTGAGTGCATGCAATGCTTAGACAATACAAATAGTATACATTTCAATTTTACTCCAAAGCACCTACTGCAAACCTAATGGAAACACCTTAGGTTAACTTTCCACATGATTGTGAGTAGTTTGAAAGTTGTTTCATGGCTGTAGACATCAACACAAAAAGGTTGTTATCTCAGTGCATGCAATGCTTAGACAATACAAATAGTATACATTTCAATTTTACACCAAAGCACTTACTGCAAACCTAATGGAAACACTTTAGGTTAACTTCCCACATGATTCTGAGATGTCTGACAGTTGTTTCATACCTGTGCACATAAAGACAAAAAAGTTGATTTCACAGTGAATAGAATGCTTTGACATAAAAGTAGTATACATTTCAATTGTACTCAAAAGTCTTGACTGCAAACCTAATGCAAACACATTTGGTTAACTTACCAGATGAGTATGACTAGGTTTATAGTTGTTTCATGCCTCAGTTCATCAAGACAAAAAAGTTACTTTCTCAGTACTACTATGCTCTGACATTAAGGTAGTACACATCTGAATTTTACACCAAAGCACCTACTGCAAACCTAATGCAAACACCTTAGGTTAACTTTCCACATGATTGTGAGTAGTTTGAAAGTTGTTTCATGGCTGTAGACATCAACACAAAAAAGTTGTTATCTCAGTGCATGCAATGCTTAGACAATACAAATAGTATACATTTCAATTTTACTCCAAAGCACTTACTGCAAACCTAATGGAAACACCTTAGGTTAACTTCCCACATGATTATGAGTAGTTTGAAAGTTGTGTCATGGCTGTACACATCAACACAAAAAAGTTGTTATCTCAGTGAATGCAATGCTTAGACAATACAAATAGTATACATTTCAATTTTACACCAAAGCACTTACTGCAAACCTAATGGAAACACTTTAGGTTAACTTCCCAAATGATTCTGATATGTCTGAAAGTTGTTTCATACCTGTGCACATAAAGACAAAAAAGTTGATTTCACAGTGAATAGAATGCTTTGACATAAAAGTAGTATACATTTCAATTTTACACCAAAGTACTTACTGCAAACCTAATGGAAACACCTTAGGTTAACTTCCCACATGATTATGAGTAGTTTGAAAGTTGTTTCATGGCTGTACACATCAACACAAAAAAGTTGTTATCTCAGTGCATGCAATGCTTAGACAATACAAATAGTATACATTTCAATTTTACACCAAAGCACTTACTGCAACCCTAATGGAAACACTTTAGGTTAACTTTCCACATGATTATGAGTAGTTTGAAAGTTGTTTCATGGCTGTACACATCAACACAAAAAAGTTGCTATCTAAGTGCATGCAATGCTTAGACAATACAAATAGTATACATTTCAATTTTACACCAAAGCACTTACTGCAAACCTAATGGAAACAACTTAGATTAACTTCCCACATGATTCTGAGATGTCTGAAAGTTGTTTCATTACTGTGCACATAAAGACAAAAAAGTTGATTTCACAGTGAATAGAATGCTTTGACATAAAAGCAGTATACATTTCAATTTTACACCAAAGTACTTACTGCAAACCTAATGGAAACACCTTAGGTTAACTTCCCACATGATTATGAGTAGTTTGAAAGTTGTTTCATGGCTGTACACATCAACACAAAAAAGTTGTTATCTGAGTGCATGCAATGCTTAGACAATACAAATAGTATACATTTCAATTTTACACCAAAGCACTTACTGCAAACCTAATGGAAACACTTTAGGTTAACTTTCCACATGATTATGAGTAGTTTGAAAGTTGTTTCATGGCTGTACACATCAACACAAAAAAGTTGTTATCTGAGTGCATGCAGTGCTTAGACAATACAAATAGTATACATTTCAATTTTACTCCAAAGCACCTACTGCAAACCTAATGGAAACACCTTAGGTTAACTTTCCACATGATTGTGAGTAGTTTGAAAGTTGTTTCATGGCTGTAGACATCAACACAAAAAGGTTGTTATCTCAGTGCATGCAATGCTTAGACAATACAGATAGTATACATTTCAATTTTACACCAAAGCACTTACTGCAAACCTAATGGAAACACTTTAGGTTAACTTCCCACATGATTCTGAGATGTCTGAAAGTTGTTTCATACCTGTGCACATAAAGACAAAAAAGTTGATTTCACAGTGAATAGAATGCTTTGACATAAAAGTAGTATACATTTCAATTGTACTCAAAAGTCTTGACTGCAAACCTAATGCAAACACATTTGGTTAACTTACCAGATGAGTATGACTAGGTTTATAGTTGTTTCATGCCTCAGTTCATCAAGACAAAAAAGTTACTTTCTCAGTACTACTATGCTCTGACATTAAGATAGTACACATCTGAATTTTACACCAAAGCACCTACTGCAAACCTAATGCAAACACCTTAGGTTAACTTTCCACATGATTGTGAGTAGTTTGAAAGTTGTTTCATGGCTGTAGACATCAACACAAAAAAGTTGTTATCTCAGTGCATGCAATGCTTAGACAATACAAATAGTATACATTTCAATTTTACTCCAAAGCACTTACTGCAAACCTAATGGAAACACCTTAGGTTAACTTCCCACATGATTATGAGTAGTTTGAAAGTTGTGTCATGGCTGTACACATCAACACAAAAAAGTTGTTATCTCAGTGCATGCAATGCTTAGACAATACAAATAGTATACATTTCAATTTTACACCAAAGCACTTACTGCAAACCTAATGGAAACACTTTAGGTTAACTTCCCAAATGATTCTGATATGTCTGAAAGTTGTTTCATACCTGTGCACATAAAGACAAAAAAGTTGATTTCACAGTGAATAGAATGCTTTGACATAAAAGTAGTATACATTTCAATTTTACACCAAAGTACTTACTGCAAACCTAATGGAAACACCTTAGGTTAACTTCCCACATGATTATGAGTAGTTTGAAAGTTGTTTCATGGCTGTACACATCAACACAAAAAAGTTGTTATCTCAGTGCATGCAATGCTTAGACAATACAAATAGTATACATTTCAATTTTACACCAAAGCACTTACTGCAAACCTAATGGAAACACTTTAGGTTAACTTTCCACATGATTATGAGTAGTTTGAAAGTTGTTTCATGGCTGTACACATCAACACAAAAAAGTTGTTATCTCAGTGCATGCAATGCTTAGACGATACAAATAGTATACATTTCAATTTTACACCAAAGCACCTACTGCAAACCTAATGGAAACACCTTAGGTTAACTTTCCACATGATTGTGAGTAGTTTGAAAGTTGTTTCATGGCTGTAGACATCAACACAAAAAAGTTGTTATCTGAGTGCATCCAATGCTTAGACAATACAAATAGTATACATTTCAATTTTACACCAAAGCACTTACTGCAAACCTAATGGAAACACTTTAGGTTAACTTTCCACATGATTATGAGTAGTTTGAAAGTTGTTTCATGGCTGTACACATCAAAACAAAAAAGTTGTTATCTGAGTGCATGCAATGCTTAGACAATACAAATAGTATACATTTCAATTTTACACCAAAGCACTTACTGCAAACCTAATGGAAACACTTTAGGTTAACTTCCCAAATGATTCTGATATGTCTGAAAGTTGTTTCATACCTGTGCACATAAAGACAAAAAAGTTGATTTCACAGTGAATAGAATGCTTTGACATAAAAGTAGTATACATTTCAATTTTACACCAAAGTACTTACTGCAAACCTAATGGAAACACCTTAGGTTAACTTCCCACATGATTATGAGTAGTTTGAAAGTTGTTTCATGGCTGTACACATCAACACAAAAAAGTTGTTATCTCAGTGCATGCAATGCTTAGACAGTACAAATAGTATACATTTCAATTTTACACCAAAGCACTTACTGCAACCCTAATGGAAACACTTTAGGTTAACTTTCCACATGATTATGAGTAGTTTGAAAGTTGTTTCATGGCTGTACACATCAACACAAAAAAGTTGCTATCTAAGTGCATGCAATGCTTAGACAATACAAATAGTATACATTTCAATTTTACACCAAAGCACTTACTGCAAACCTAATGGAAACAACTTAGATTAACTTCCCACATGATTCTGAGATGTCTGAAAGTTGTTTCATTACTGTGCACATAAAGACAAAAAAGTTGATTTCACAGTGAATAGAATGCTTTGACATAAAAGCAGTATACATTTCAATTTTACACCAAAGTACTTACTGCAAACCTAATGGAAACACCTTAGGTTAACTTCCCACATGATTATGAGTAGTTTGAAAGTTGTTTCATGGCTGTACACATCAACACAAAAAAGTTGTTATCTGAGTGCATGCAATGCTTAGACAATCAAATAGTATACATTTCAATTTTACACCAAAGCACTTACTGCAAACCTAATGGAAACACTTTAGGTTAACTTTCCACATGATTATGAGTAGTTTGAAAGTTGTTTCATGGCTGTACACATCAACACAAAAAAGTTGTTATCTGAGTGCATGCAGTGCTTAGACAATACAAATAGTATACATTTCAATTTTACTCCAAAGCACCTACTGCAAACCTAATGGAAACACCTTAGGTTAACTTTCCACATGATTGTGAGTAGTTTGAAAGTTGTTTCATGGCTGTAGACATCAACACAAAAAGGTTGTTATCTCAGTGCATGCAATGCTTAGACAATACAAATAGTATACATTTCAATTTTACACCAAAGCACTTACTGCAAACCTAATGGAAACACTTTAGGTTAACTTCCCACATGATTCTGAGATGTCTGAAAGTTGTTTCATACCTGTGCACATAAAGACAAAAAAGTTGATTTCACAGTGAATAGAATGCTTTGACATAAAAGTAGTATACATTTCAATTGTACTCAAAAGTCTTGACTGCAAACCTAATGCAAACACATTTGGTTAACTTACCAGATGAGTATGACTAGGTTTATAGTTGTTTCATGCCTCAGTTCATCAAGACAAAAAAGTTACTTTCTCAGTACTACTATGCTCTGACATTAAGATAGTACACATCTGAATTTTACACCAAAGCACCTACTGCAAACCTAATGCAAACACCTTAGGTTAACTTTCCACATGATTGTGAGTAGTTTGAAAGTTGTTTCATGGCTGTAGACATCAACACAAAAAAGTTGTTATCTCAGTGCATGCAATGCTTAGACGATACAAATAGTATACATTTCAATTTTACACCAAAGCACCTACTGCAAACCTAATGGAAACACCTTAGGTTAACTTTCCACATGATTGTGAGTAGTTTGAAAGTTGTTTCATGGCTGTAGACATCAACACAAAAAAGTTGTTATCTGAGTGCATCCAATGCTTAGACAATACAAATAGTATACATTTCAATTTTACACCAAAGCACTTACTGCAAACCTAATGGAAACACTTTAGGTTAACTTTCCACATGATTATGAGTAGTTTGAAAGTTGTTTCATGGCTGTACACATCAAAACAAAAAAGTTGTTATCTGAGTGCATGCAATGCTTAGACAATACAAATAGTATACATTTCAATTTTACACCAAAGCACTTACTGCAAACCTAATGGAAACACTTTAGGTTAACTTCCCAAATGATTCTGATATGTCTGAAAGTTGTTTCATACCTGTGCAAATAAAGACAAAAAAGTTGATTTCACAGTGAATAGAATGCTTTGACATAAAAGTAGTATACATTTCAATTTTACACCAAAGTACTTACTGCAAACCTAATGGAAACACCTTAGGTTAACTTCCCACATGATTATGAGTAGTTTGAAAGTTGTTTCATGGCTGTACACATCAACACAAAAAAGTTGTTATCTCAGTGCATGCAATGCTTAGACAATACAAATAGTATACATTTCAATTTTACACCAAAGCACTTACTGCAACCCTAATGGAAACACTTTAGGTTAACTTTCCACATGATTATGAGTAGTTTGAAAGTTGTTTCATGGCTGTACACATCAACACAAAAAAGTTGCTATCTAAGTGCATGCAATGCTTAGACAATACAAATAGTATACATTTCAATTTTACACCAAAGCACTTACTGCAAACCTAATGGAAACAACTTAGATTAACTTCCCACATGATTCTGAGATGTCTGAAAGTTGTTTCATTACTGTGCACATAAAGACAAAAAAGTTGATTTCACAGTGAATAGAATGCTTTGACATAAAAGCAGTATACATTTCAATTTTACACCAAAGTACTTACTGCAAACCTAATGGAAACACCTTAGGTTAACTTCCCACATGATTATGAGTAGTTTGAAAGTTGTTTCATGGCTGTACACATCAACACAAAAAAGTTGTTATCTGAGTGCATGCAATGCTTAGACAATACAAATAGTATACATTTCAATTTTACACCAAAGCACTTACTGCAAACCTAATGGAAACACTTTAGGTTAACTTTCCACATGATTATGAGTAGTTTGAAAGTTGTTTCATGGCTGTACACATCAACACAAAAAAGTTGTTATCTGAGTGCATGCAGTGCTTAGACAATACAAATAGTATACATTTCAATTTTACTCCAAAGCACCTACTGCAAACCTAATGGAAACACCTTAGGTTAACTTTCCACATGATTGTGAGTAGTTTGAAAGTTGTTTCATGGCTGTAGACATCAACACAAAAAGGTTGTTATCTCAGTGCATGCAATGCTTAGACAATACAAATAGTATACATTTCAATTTTACACCAAAGCACTTACTGCAAACCTAATGGAAACACTTTAGGTTAACTTCCCACATGATTCTGAGATGTCTGAAAGTTGTTTCATACCTGTGCACATAAAGACAAAAAAGTTGATTTCACAGTGAATAGAATGCTTTGACATAAAAGTAGTATACATTTCAATTGTACTCAAAAGTCTTGACTGCAAACCTAATGCAAACACATTTGGTTAACTTACCAGATGAGTATGACTAGGTTTATAGTTGTTTCATGCCTCAGTTCATCAAGACAAAAAAGTTACTTTCTCAGTACTACTATGCTCTGACATTAAGATAGTACACATCTGAATTTTACACCAAAGCACCTACTGCAAACCTAATGCAAACACCTTAGGTTAACTTTCCACATGATTGTGAGTAGTTTGAAAGTTGTTTCATGGCTGTACACATCAACACAAAAAAGTTGTTATCTCAGTGCATGCAATGCTTAGACAATACAAATAGTATACATTTCAATTTTACTCCAAAGCACTTACTGCAAACCTAATGGAAACACCTTAGGTTAACTTCCCACATGATTATGAGTAGTTTGAAAGTTGTGTCATGGCTGTACACATCAACACAAAAAAGTTGTTATCTCAGTGCATGCAATGCTTAGACAATACAAATAGTATACATTTCAATTTTACACCAAAGCACTTACTGCAAACCTAATGGAAACACTTTAGGTTAACTTCCCAAATGATTCTGATATGTCTGAAAGTTGTTTCATACCTGTGCACATAAAGACAAAAAAGTTGATTTCACAGTGAATAGAATGCTTTGACATAAAAGTAGTATACATTTCAATTTTACACCAAAGTACTTACTGCAAACCTAATGGAAACACCTTAGGTTAACTTCCCACATGATTATGAGTAGTTTGAAAGTTGTTTCATGGCTGTACACATCAACACAAAAAAGTTGTTATCTCAGTGCATGCAATGCTTAGACAATACAAATAGTATACATTTCAATTTTACACCAAAGCACTTACTGCAACCCTAATGGAAACACTTTAGGTTAACTTTCCACATGATTATGAGTAGTTTGAAAGTTGTTTCATGGCTGTACACATCAACACAAAAAAGTTGCTATCTAAGTGCATGCAATGCTTAGACAATACAAATAGTATACATTTCAATTTTACACCAAAGCACTTACTGCAAACCTAATGGAAACAACTTAGATTAACTTCCCACATGATTCTGAGATGTCTGAAAGTTGTTTCATTACTGTGCACATAAAGACAAAAAAGTTGATTTCACAGTGAATAGAATGCTTTGACATAAAAGCTGTATACATTTCAATTTTACACCAAAGTACTTACTGCAAACCTAATGGAAACACCTTAGGTTAACTTCTCACATGATTATGAGTAGTTTGAAAGTTGTTTCATGGCTGTACACATCAACACAAAAAAGTTGTTATCTGAGTGCATGCAATGCTTAGACAATACAAATAGTATACATTTCAATTTTACACCAAAGCACCTACTGCAAACCTAATGGAAACACCTTAGGTTAACTTTCCACATGATTGTGAGTAGTTTGAAAGTTGTTTCATGGCTGTAGACATCAACACAAAAAAGTTGTTATCTGAGTGCATCCAATGCTTAGACAATACAAATAGTATACATTTCAATTTTACACCAAAGCACTTACTGCAAACCTAATGGAAACACTTTAGGTTAACTTTCCACATGATTATGAGTAGTTTGAAAGTTGTTTCATGGCTGTACACATCAAAACAAAAAAGTTGTTATCTGAGTGCATGCAATGCTTAGACAATACAAATAGTATACATTTCAATTTTACACCAAAGCACCTACTGCAAACCTAATGGAAACACCTTAGGTTAACTTTCCACATGATTGTGAGTAGTTTGAAAGTTGTTTCATGGCTGTAGACATCAACACAAAAAAGTTGTTATCTGAGTGCATCCAAAGCTTAGACAATACAAATAGTATACATTTCAATTTTACACCAAAGCACTTACTGCAAACCTAATGGAAACACCTTAGGTTAACTTCCCACATGATTATGAGTAGTTTGAAAGTTGTTTCATGGCTGTACACATCAAAACAAAAAAGTTGTTATCTGAGTGCATGCAATGCTTAGACAATACAAATAGTATACATTTCAATTTTACACCAAAGCACCTACTGCAAACCTAATGGAAACACCTTAGGTTAACTTTCCACATGATTGTGAGTAGTTTGAAAGTTGTTTCATGGCTGTACACATCAAAACAAAAAAGTTGTTATCTGAGTGCATGCAATGCTTAGACAATACAAATAGTATACATTTCAATTTTACACCAAAGCACTTACTGCAAACCTAATGGAAACACTTTAGGTTAACTTTCCACATGATTATGAGTAGTTTGAAAGTTGTTTCATGGCTGTACACATCAACACAAAAAAGTTGTTATCTCAGTGCATGCAATGCTTAGACGATACAAATAGTATACATTTCAATTTTACACCAAAGCACCTACTGCAAACCTAATGGAAACACCTTAGGTTAACTTTCCACATGATTGTGAGTAGTTTGAAAGTTGTTTCATGGCTGTAGACATCAACACAAAAAAGTTGTTATCTGAGTGCATCCAATGCTTAGACAATACAAATAGTATACATTTCAATTTTACACCAAAGCACTTACTGCAAACCTAATGGAAACACTTTAGGTTAACTTTCCACATGATTATGAGTAGTTTGAAAGTTTTTTCATGGCTGTACACATCAAAACAAAAAAGTTGTTATCTGAGTGCATGCAATGCTTAGACAATACAAATAGTATACATTTCAATTTTACACCAAAGCACCTACTGCAAACCTAATGGAAACACCTTAGGTTAACTTTCCACATGATTGTGAGTAGTTTGAAAGTTGTTTCATGGCTGTAGACATCAACACAAAAAAGTTGTTATCTGAGTGCATCCAATGCTTAGACAATACAAATAGTATACATTTCAATTTTACACCAAAGCACTTACTGCAAACCTAATGGAAACACCTTAGGTTAACTTCCCACATGATTATGAGTAGTTTGAAAGTTGTTTCATGGCTGTACACATCAACACAAAAAAGTTGTTATCTCAGTGCATGCAATGCTTAGACAATACAAATAGTATACATTTCAATTTTACACCAAAGCACTTACTGCAACCCTAATGGAAACACTTTAGGTTAACTTTCCACATGATTATGAGTAGTTTGAAAGTTGTTTCATGGCTGTACACATCAACACAAAAAAGTTGCTATCTAAGTGCATGCAATGCTTAGACAATACAAATAGTATACATTTCAATTTTACACCAAAGCACTTACTGCAAACCTAATGGAAACAACTTAGATTAACTTCCCACATGATTCTGAGATGTCTGAAAGTTGTTTCATTACTGTGCACATAAAGACAAAAAAGTTGATTTCACAGTGAATAGAATGCTTTGACATAAAAGCAGTATACATTTCAATTTTACACCAAAGTACTTACTGCAAACCTAATGGAAACACCTTAGGTTAACTTCCCACATGATTATGAGTAGTTTGAAAGTTGTTTCATGGCTGTACACATCAACACAAAAAAGTTGTTATCTGAGTGCATGCAATGCTTAGACAATACAAATAGTATACATTTCAATTTTACACCAAAGCACTTACTGCAAACCTAATGGAAACACTTTAGGTTAACTTTCCACATGATTATGAGTAGTTTGAAAGTTGTTTCATGGCTGTACACATCAACACAAAAAAGTTGTTATCTGAGTGCATGCAATGCTTAGACAATACAAATAGTATACATTTCAATTTTACACCAAAGCACCTACTGCAAACCTAATGGAAACACCTTAGGTTAACTTTCCACATGATTGTGAGTAGTTTGAAAGTTGTTTCATGGCTGTAGACATCAACACAAAAAAGTTGTTATCTGAGTGCATCCAATGCTTAGACAATACAAATAGTATACATTTCAATTTTACACCAAAGCACTTACTGCAAACCTAATGGAAACACTTTAGGTTAACTTTCCACATGATTATGAGTAGTTTGACAGTTGTTTCATGGCTGTACACATCAAAACAAAAAAGTTGTTATCTGAGTGCATGCAATGCTTAGACAATACAAATAGTATACATTTCAATTTTACACCAAAGCACCTACTGCAAACCTAATGGAAACACCTTAGGTTAACTTTCCACATGATTGTGAGTAGTTTGAAAGTTGTTTCATGGCTGTAGACATCAACACAAAAAAGTTGTTATCTGAGTGCATCCAAAGCTTAGACAATACAAATAGTATACATTTCAATTTTACACCAAAGCACTTACTGCAAACCTAATGGAAACACCTTAGGTTAACTTCCCACATGATTATGAGTAGTTTGAAAGTTGTTTCATGGCTGTACACATCAAAACAAAAAAGTTGTTATCTGAGTGCATGCAATGCTTAGACAATACAAATAGTATACATTTCAATTTTACACCAAAGCACCTACTGCAAACCTAATGGAAACACCTTAGGTTAACTTTCCACATGATTGTGAGTAGTTTGAAAGTTGTTTCATGGCTGTAGACATCAACACAAAAAAGTTGTTATCTCAGTGCATGCAATGCTTAGACAATACAAATAGTATACATTTCAATTTTACTCCAAACCACTTACTGCAAACGTAATGGAAACACCTTAGGTTAACTTCCCACATGATTATGAGTAGTTTGAAAGTTGTTTCATGGCTGTACACATCAACACAAAAAAGTTGTTATCTGAGTGCATGCAATGCTTAGACAATACAAATAGTATACATTTCAATTTTACACCAAAGCACTTACTGCAAACCTAATGGAAACACCTTAGGTTAACTATCCACATGATTGTGAGTAGTTTGAAAGTTGTTTCATGGCTGTAGACATCAACACAAAAAGGTTGTTATCTCAGTGCATGCAATGCTTAGACAATACAAATAGTATACATTTCAATTTTACACCAAAGCACTTACTGCAAACCTAATGGAAACACTTTAGGTTAACTTCCCACATGATTCTGAGATGTCTGAAAGTTGTTTCATACCTGTGCACATAAAGACAAAAAAGTTGATTTCACAGTGAATAGAATGCTTTGACATAAAAGTAGTATACATTTCAATTGTACTCAAAAGTCTTGACTGCAAACCTAATGCAAACACATTTGGTTAACTTACCAGATGAGTATGACTAGGTTTATAGTTGTTTCATGCCTCAGTTCATCAAGACAAAAAAGTTACTTTCTCAGTACTACTATGCTCTGACATTAAGGTAGTACACATCTGAATTTTACACCAAAGCACCTACTGCAAACCTAATGGAAACACCTTAGGTTAACTTTCCACATGATTGTGAGTAGTTTGAAAGTTGTTTCATGGCTGTAGACATCAACACAAAAAAGTTGTTATCTCAGTGCATGCAATGCTTAGACAATACAAATAGTATACATTTCAATTTTACTCCAAAGCACTTACTGCAAACCTAATGGAAACACCTTAGGTTAACTTCCCACATGATTATGAGTAGTTTGAAAGTTGTTTCATGGCTGTAGACATCAACACAAAAAAGTTGTTATCTCAGTGCATGCAATGCTTAGACAATACAAATAGTATACATTTCAATTTTACACCAAAGCACTTACTGCAAACCTAATGGAAACACTTTAGGTTAACTTCCCAAATGATTCTGATATGTCTGAAAGTTGTTTCATTCCTGTGCACATAAAGACAAAAAAGTTGATTTCACAGTGAATAGAATGCTTTGACATAAAAGTAGTATATATTTCAATTTTACACCAAAGTACTTACTGCAAACCTAATGGAAACACCTTAGGTTAACTTCCCACATGATTATGAGTAGTTTGAAAGTTGTTTCATGGCTGTACACATCAACACAAAAAAGTTGTTATCTCAGTGCATGCAATGCTTAGACAATACAAATAGTATACATTTCAATTTTACACCAAAGCACTTACTGCAACCCTAATGGAAACACTTTAGGTTAACTTTCCACATGATTATGAGTAGTTTGAAAGTTGTTTCATGGCTGTACACATCAACACAAAAAAGTTGCTATCTAAGTGCATGCAATGCTTAGACAATACAAATAGTATACATTTCAATTTTACACCAAAGCACTTACTGCAAACCTAATGGAAACAACTTAGATTAACTTCCCACATGATTCTGAGATGTCTGAAAGTTGTTTCATTACTGTGCACATAAAGACAAAAAAGTTGATTTCACAGTGAATAGAATGCTTTGACATAAAAGCAGTATACATTTCAATTTTACACCAAAGTACTTACTGCAAACCTAATGGAAACACCTTAGGTTAACTTCCCACATGATTATGAGTAGTTTGAAAGTTGTTTCATGGCTGTACACATCAACACAAAAAAGTTGTTATCTGAGTGCATGCAATGCTTAGACAATACAAATAGTATACATTTCAATTTTACACCAAAGCACTTACTGCAAACCTAATGGAAACACTTTAGGTTAACTTTCCACATGATTATGAGTAGTTTGAAAGTTGTTTCATGGCTGTAGACATCAACACAAAAAAGTTGTTATCTGAGTGCATCCAATGCTTAGACAATACAAATAGTATACATTTCAATTTTACACCAAAGCACTTACTGCAAACCTAATGGAAACACTTTAGGTTAACTTTCCACATGATTATGAGTAGTTTGAAAGTTGTTTCATGGCTGTAGACATCAACACAAAAAAGTTGTTATCTCAGTGCATGCAATGCTTAGACAATACAAATAGTATACATTTCAATTTTACTCCAAACCACTTACTGCAAACCTAATGGAAACACCTTAGGTTAACTTCCCACATGATTATGAGTAGTTTGAAAGTTGTTTCATGGCTGTACACATCAACACAAAAAAGTTGTTATCTGAGTGCATGCAATGCTTAGACAATACAAATAGTATACATTTCAATTTTACACCAAAGCACTTACTGCAAACCTAATGGAAACACTTTAGGTTAACTTTCCACATGAATATGAGTAGTTTGAAAGTTGTTTCATGGCTGTACACATCAACACAAAAAAGTTGTTATCTGAGTGCATGCAATGCTTAGGCAATACAAATAGTATACATTTCAATTTTACACCAAAGCACCTACTGCAAACCTAATGGAAACACCTTAGGTTAACTTCCCACATGATTGTGAGTAGTTTGAAAGTTGTTTCATGGCTGTAGACATCAACACAAAAAAGTTGTTATCTGAGTGCATCCAATGCTTAGACAATACAAATAGTATACATTTCAATTTTACACCAAAGCACTTACTGCAAACCTAATGGAAACACTTTAGGTTAACTTTCCACATGATTATGAGTAGTTTGAAAGTTGTTTCATGGCTGTACACATCAAAACAAAAAAGTTGTTATCTGAGTGCATGCAATGCTTAGACAATACAAATAGTATACATTTCAATTTTACACCAAAGCACCTACTGCAAACCTAATGGAAACACCTTAGGTTAACTTTCCACATGATTGTGAGTAGTTTGAAAGTTGTTTCATGGCTGTAGACATCAACACAAAAAAGTTGTTATCTGAGTGCATCCAATGCTTAGACAAAACAAATAGTATACATTTCAATTTTACACCAAAGCACTTACTGCAAACCTAATGGAAACACCTTAGGTTAACTTCCCACATGATTATGAGTAGTTTGAAAGTTGTTTCATGGCTGTACACATCAACACAAAAAAGTTGTTATCTCAGTGCATGCAATGCTTAGACAATACAAATAGTATACATTTCAATTTTACACCAAAGCACTTACTGCAAACCTAATGGAAACACTTTAGGTTAACTTTCCACATGATTATGAGTAGTTTGAAAGTTGTTTCATGGCTGTACACATCAACACAAAAAAGTTGTTATCTGAGTGCATGCAATGCTTAGACAATACAAATAGTATACATTTCAATTTTACTCCAAAGCACCTACTGCAAACCTAATGGAAACACCTTAGGTTAACTTTCCACATGATTGTGAGTAGTTTGAAAGTTGTTTCATGGCTGTAGACATCAACACAAAAACGTTGTTATCTCAGTGCATGCAATGCTTAGACAATACAAATAGTATACATTTCAATTTTACACCAAAGCACTTACTGCAAACCTAATGGAAACACTTTAGGTTAACTTCCCAAATGATTCTGATATGTCTGAAAGTTGTTTCATTCCTGTGCACATAAAGACAAAAAAGTTGATTTCACAGTGAATAGAATGCTTTGACATAAAAGTAGTATATATTTCAATTTTACACCAAAGTACTTACTGCAAACCTAATGGAAACACCTTAGGTTAACTTCCCACATGATTATGAGTAGTTTGAAAGTTGTTTCATGGCTGTACACATCAACACAAAAAAGTTGTTATCTCAGTGCATGCAATGCTTAGACAATACAAATAGTATACATTTCAATTTTACACCAAAGCACTTACTGCAACCCTAATGGAAACACTTTAGGTTAACTTTCCACATGATTATGAGTAGTTTGAAAGTTGTTTCATGGCTGTACACATCAACACAAAAAAGTTGCTATCTAAGTGCATGCAATGCTTAGACAATACAAATAGTATACATTTCAATTTTACACCAAAGCACTTACTGCAAACCTAATGGAAACAACTTAGATTAACTTCCCACATGATTCTGAGATGTCTGAAAGTTGTTTCATTACTGTGCACATAAAGACAAAAAAGTTGATTTCACAGTGAATAGAATGCTTTGACATAAAAGCAGTATACATTTCAATTTTACACCAAAGTACTTACTGCAAACCTAATGGAAACACCTTAGGTTAACTTCCCACATGATTATGAGTAGTTTGAAAGTTGTTTCATGGCTGTACACATCAACACAAAAAAGTTGTTATCTGAGTGCATGCAATGCTTAGACAATACAAATAGTATACATTTCAATTTTACACCAAAGCACTTACTGCAAACCTAATGGAAACACTTTAGGTTAACTTTCCACATGATTATGAGTAGTTTGAAAGTTGTTTCATGGCTGTAGACATCAACACAAAAAAGTTGTTATCTGAGTGCATCCAATGCTTAGACAATACAAATAGTATACATTTCAATTTTACACCAAAGCACTTACTGCAAACCTAATGGAAACACTTTAGGTTAACTTTCCACATGATTATGAGTAGTTTGAAAGTTGTTTCATGGCTGTAGACATCAACACAAAAAAGTTGTTATCTCAGTGCATGCAATGCTTAGACAATACAAATAGTATACATTTCAATTTTACTCCAAACCACTTACTGCAAACCTAATGGAAACACCTTAGGTTAACTTCCCACATGATTATGAGTAGTTTGAAAGTTGTTTCATGGCTGTACACATCAACACAAAAAAGTTGTTATCTGAGTGCATGCAATGCTTAGGCAATACAAATAGTATACATTTCAATTTTACACCAAAGCACCTACTGCAAACCTAATGGAAACACCTTAGGTTAACTTCCCACATGATTGTGAGTAGTTTGAAAGTTGTTTCATGGCTGTAGACATCAACACAAAAAAGTTGTTATCTGAGTGCATCCAATGCTTAGACAATACAAATAGTATACATTTCAATTTTACACCAAAGCACTTACTGCAAACCTAATGGAAACACTTTAGGTTAACTTTCCACATGATTATGAGTAGTTTGAAAGTTGTTTCATGGCTGTACACATCAAAACAAAAAAGTTGTTATCTGAGTGCATGCAATGCTTAGACAATACAAATAGTATACATTTCAATTTTACACCAAAGCACCTACTGCAAACCTAATGGAAACACCTTAGGTTAACTTTCCACATGATTGTGAGTAGTTTGAAAGTTGTTTCATGGTTGTAGACATCAACACAAAAAAGTTGTTATCTGAGTGCATCCAATGCTTAGACAAAACAAATAGTATACATTTCAATTTTACACCAAAGCACTTACTGCAAACCTAATGGAAACACCTTAGGTTAAGTTCCCACATGATTATGAGTAGTTTGAAAGTTGTTTCATGGCTGTACACATCAACACAAAAAAGTTGTTATCTCAGTGCATGCAATGCTTAGACAATACAAATAGTATACATTTCAATTTTACACCAAAGCACTTACTGCAAACCTAATGGAAACACTTTAGGTTAACTTTCCACATGATTATGAGTAGTTTGAAAGTTGTTTCATGGCTGTACACATCAACACAAAAAAGTTGTTATCTGAGTGCATGCAATGCTTAGACAATACAAATAGTATACATTTCAATTTTACTCCAAAGCACCTACTGCAAACCTAATGGAAACACCTTAGGTTAACTTTCCACATGATTGTGAGTAGTTTCAAAGTTGTTTCATGGCTGTACACTTTAACATAAAAAAGGTGTTTTCTCAGTGCATGCAATGCTTTTACAATGCAAATAGTATACATTTCAATTTTACACCAAATACCTACTGCAAACCTAATGGAAACACCTTAGGTTAACTTCCCACATGATTATGAGTAGTTTGAAAGTTGTTTCATGGCTGTACACATCAACACAAAAAAGTTGTTATCTCAGTGCATGAAATGCTTAGACAATACAAATAGTATACATTTCAATTTTACACCAAAGCACTTACTGCAAACCTAATGGAAACACTTTAGGTTAACTTCCCACATGATTCTGAGATGTCTGAAAGTTGTTTCATACCTGTGCACATAAAGACAAAAAAGTTGATTTCACAGTGAATAGAATGCTTTGACATAAAAGTAGTATACATTTCAATTGTACTCAAAAGTCTTGACTGCAAACCTAATGCAAACACATTTGGTTAACTTACCAGATGAGTATGACTAGGTTTATAGTTGTTTCATGCCTCAGTTCATCAAGACAAAAAAGTTACTTTCTCAGTACTACTATGCTCTGACATTAAGGTAGTACACATCTGAATTTTACACCAAAGCACCTACTGCAAACCTAATGGAAACACCTTAGGTTAACTTTCCACATGATTGTGAGTAGTTTGAAAGTTGTTTCATGGCTGTAGACATCAACACAAAAAAGTTGTTATCTCAGTGCATGCAATGCTTAGACAATACAAATAGTATACATTTCAATTTTACTCCAAAGCACTTACTGCAAACCTAATGGAAACACCTTAGGTTAACTTCCCACATGATTATGAGTAGTTTGAAAGTTGTTTCATGGCTGTAGACATCAACACAAAAAAGTTGTTATCTCAGTGCATGCAATGCTTAGACAATACAAATAGTATACATTTCAATTTTACACCAAAGCACTTACTGCAAACCTAATGGAAACACTTTAGGTTAACTTCCCAAATGATTCTGATATGTCTGAAAGTTGTTTCATGGCTGTAGACATCAACACAAAAAAGTTGTTATCTCAGTGCATGCAATGCTTAGACAATACAAATAGTATACATTTCAATTTTACTCCAAACCACTTACTGCAAACCTAATGGAAACACCTTAGGTTAACTTCCCACATGATTATGAGTAGTTTGAAAGTTGTTTCATGGCTGTACACATCAACACAAAAAAGTTGTTATCTGAGTGCATGCAATGCTTAGACAATACAAATAGTATACATTTCAATTTTACACCAAAGCACTTACTGCAAACCTAATGGAAACACTTTAGGTTAACTTTCCACATGAATATGAGTAGTTTGAAAGTTGTTTCATGGCTGTACACATCAACACAAAAAAGTTGTTATCTGAGTGCATGCAATGCTTAGGCAATACAAATAGTATACATTTCAATTTTACACCAAAGCACCTACTGCAAACCTAATGGAAACACCTTAGGTTAACTTCCCACATGATTGTGAGTAGTTTGAAAGTTGTTTCATGGCTGTAGACATCAACACAAAAAAGTTGTTATCTGAGTGCATCCAATGCTTAGACAATACAAATAGTATACATTTCAATTTTACACCAAAGCACTTACTGCAAACCTAATGGAAACACTTTAGGTTAACTTTCCACATGATTATGAGTAGTTTGAAAGTTGTTTCATGGCTGTACACATCAAAACAAAAAAGTTGTTATCTGAGTGCATGCAATGCTTAGACAATACAAATAGTATACATTTCAATTTTACACCAAAGCACCTACTGCAAACCTAATGGAAACACCTTAGGTTAACTTTCCACATGATTGTGAGTAGTTTGAAAGTTGTTTCATGGTTGTAGACATCAACACAAAAAAGTTGTTATCTGAGTGCATCCAATGCTTAGACAAAACAAATAGTATACATTTCAATTTTACACCAAAGCACTTACTGCAAACCTAATGGAAACACCTTAGGTTAAGTTCCCACATGATTATGAGTAGTTTGAAAGTTGTTTCATGGCTGTACACATCAACACAAAAAAGTTGTTATCTCAGTGCATGCAATGCTTAGACAATACAAATAGTATACATTTCAATTTTACACCAAAGCACTTACTGCAAACCTAATGGAAACACTTTAGGTTAACTTTCCACATGATTATGAGTAGTTTGAAAGTTGTTTCATGGCTGTACACATCAACACAAAAAAGTTGTTATCTGAGTGCATGCAATGCTTAGACAATACAAATAGTATACATTTCAATTTTACTCCAAAGCACCTACTGCAAACCTAATGGAAACACCTTAGGTTAACTTTCCACATGATTGTGAGTAGTTTCAAAGTTGTTTCATGGCTGTACACTTTAACATAAAAAAGGTGTTTTCTCAGTGCATGCAATGCTTTTACAATGCAAATAGTATACATTTCAATTTTACACCAAATACCTACTGCAAACCTAATGGAAACACCTTAGGTTAACTTCCCACATGATTATGAGTAGTTTGAAAGTTGTTTCATGGCTGTACACATCAACACAAAAAAGTTGTTATCTCAGTGCATGAAATGCTTAGACAATACAAATAGTATACATTTCAATTTTACACCAAAGCACTTACTGCAAACCTAATGGAAACACTTTAGGTTAACTTCCCACATGATTCTGAGATGTCTGAAAGTTGTTTCATACCTGTGCACATAAAGACAAAAAAGTTGATTTCACAGTGAATAGAATGCTTTGACATAAAAGTAGTATACATTTCAATTTTACACCAAAGTACTTACTGCAAACCTAATTGAAACACCTTAGGTTAACTTCCCACATGATTATGAGTAGTTTGAAAGTTGTTTCATGGCTGTACACATCAACACAAAAAAGTTGTTATCTGAGTGCATGCAATGCTTAGACAATACAAATAGTATACATTTCAATTTTACACCAAAGCACTTACTGCAAACCTAATGGAAACACTTTAGGTTAACTTTCCACATGATTATGAGTAGTTTGAAAGTTGTTTCATGGCTGTACACATCAACACAAAAAAGTTGTTATCTGAGTGCATGCAATGCTTAGACAATACAAATAGTATACATTTCAAATTTACACCAAAGCACTTACTGCAAACCTAATGGAAACACTTTACGTTAACTTTCCACATGATTATGAGTAGTTTGAAAGTTGTTTCATGGCTCTACTCATCAACACAAAAAAGTTGTTATCTAAGTGCATGCAATGCTTAGACAATACAAATAGTATACATTTCAATTTTACACCAAAGCACCTACTGCAAACCTAATGGAAACACCTTAGGTTAACTTTCCACATGATTGTGAGTAGTTTGAAAGTTGTTTCATGGCTGTAGACATCAACACAAAAAAGTTGTTATCTCAGTGCATGCAATGCTTAGACAATACAAATAGTATACATTTCAATTTTACTCCAAACCACTTACTGCAAACGTAATGGAAACACCTTAGGTTAACTTCCCACATGATTATGAGTAGTTTGAAAGTTGTTTCATGGCTGTACACATCAACACAAAAAAGTTGTTATCTGAGTGCATGCAATGCTTAGACAATACAAATAGTATACATTTCAATTTTACACCAAAGCACTTACTGCAAACCTAATGGAAACACCTTAGGTTAACTTTCCACATGATTGTGAGTAGTTTGAAAGTTGTTTCATGGCTGTAGACATCAACACAAAAAGGTTGTTATCTCAGTGCATGCAATGCTTAGACAATACAAATAGTATACATTTCAATTTTACACCAAAGCACTTACTGCAAACCTAATGGAAACACTTTAGGTTAACTTCCCACATGATTCTGAGATGTCTGAAAGTTGTTTCATACCTGTGCACATAAAGACAAAAAAGTTGATTTCACAGTGAATAGAATGCTTTGACATAAAAGTAGTATACATTTCAATTGTACTCAAAAGTCTTGACTGCAAACCTAATGCAAACACATTTGGTTAACTTACCAGATGAGTATGACTAGGTTTATAGTTGTTTCATGCCTCAGTTCATCAAGACAAAAAAGTTACTTTCTCAGTACTACTATGCTCTGACATTAAGGTAGTACACATCTGAATTTTACACCAAAGCACCTACTGCAAACCTAATGCAAACACCTTAGGTTAACTTTCCACATGATTGTGAGTAGTTTGAAAGTTGTTTCATGGCTGTAGACATCAACACAAAAAAGTTGTTATCTCAGTGCATGCAATGCTTAGACAATACAAATAGTATACATTTCAATTTTACTCCAAAGCACTTACTGCAAACCTAATGGAAACACCTTAGGTTAACTTCCCACATGATTATGAGTAGTTTGAAAGTTGTTTCATGGCTGTAGACATCAACACAAAAAAGTTGTTATCTCAGTGCATGCAATGCTTAGACAATACAAATAGTATACATTTCAATTTTACACCAAAGCACTTACTGCAAACCTAATGGAAACACTTTAGGTTAACTTCCCAAATGATTCTGATATGTCTGAAAGTTGTTTCATTCCTGTGCACATAAAGACAAAAAAGTTGATTTCACAGTGAATAGAATGCTTTGACATAAAAGTAGTATATATTTCAATTTTACACCAAAGTACTTACTGCAAACCTAATGGAAACACCTTAGGTTAACTTCCCACATGATTATGAGTAGTTTGAAAGTTGTTTCATGGCTGTACACATCAACACAAAAAAGTTGTTATCTCAGTGCATGCAATGCTTAGACAATACAAATAGTATACATTTCAATTTTACACCAAAGCACTTACTGCAACCCTAATGGAAACACTTTAGGTTAACTTTCCACATGATTATGAGTAGTTTGAAAGTTGTTTCATGGCTGTACACATCAACACAAAAAAGTTGCTATCTAAGTGCATGCAATGCTTAGACAATACAAATAGTATACATTTCAATTTTACACCAAAGCACTTACTGCAAACCTAATGGAAACAACTTAGATTAACTTCCCACATGATTCTGAGATGTCTGAAAGTTGTTTCATTACTGTGCACATAAAGACAAAAAAGTTGATTTCACAGTGAATAGAATGCTTTGACATAAAAGCAGTATACATTTCAATTTTACACCAAAGTACTTACTGCAAACCTAATGGAAACACCTTAGGTTAACTTCCCACATGATTATGAGTAGTTTGAAAGTTGTTTCATGGCTGTACACATCAACACAAAAAAGTTGTTATCTGAGTGCATGCAATGCTTAGACAATACAAATAGTATACATTTCAATTTTACACCAAAGCACTTACTGCAAACCTAATGGAAACACTTTAGGTTAACTTTCCACATGATTATGAGTAGTTTGAAAGTTGTTTCATGGCTGTAGACATCAACACAAAAAAGTTGTTATCTGAGTGCATCCAATGCTTAGACAATACAAATAGTATACATTTCAATTTTACACCAAAGCACTTACTGCAAACCTAATGGAAACACTTTAGGTTAACTTTCCACATGATTATGAGTAGTTTGAAAGTTGTTTCATGGCTGTAGACATCAACACAAAAAAGTTGTTATCTCAGTGCATGCAATGCTTAGACAATACAAATAGTATACATTTCAATTTTACTCCAAACCACTTACTGCAAACCTAATGGAAACACCTTAGGTTAACTTCCCACATGATTATGAGTAGTTTGAAAGTTGTTTCATGGCTGTACACATCAACACAAAAAAGTTGTTATCTGAGTGCATGCAATGCTTAGACAATACAAATAGTATACATTTCAATTTTACACCAAAGCACTTACTGCAAACCTAATGGAAACACTTTAGGTTAACTTTCCACATGATTATGAGTAGTTTGAAAGTTGTTTCATGGCTGTACACATCAACACAAAAAAGTTGTTATCTGAGTGCATGCAATGCTTAGGCAATACAAATAGTATACATTTCAATTTTACACCAAAGCACCTACTGCAAACCTAATGGAAACACCTTAGGTTAACTTCCCACATGATTGTGAGTAGTTTGAAAGTTGTTTCATGGCTGTAGACATCAACACAAAAAAGTTGTTATCTGAGTGCATCCAATGCTTAGACAATACAAATAGTATACATTTCAATTTTACACCAAAGCACTTACTGCAAACCTAATGGAAACACTTTAGGTTAACTTTCCACATGATTATGAGTAGTTTGAAAGTTGTTTCATGGCTGTACACATCAAAACAAAAAAGTTGTTATCTGAGTGCATGCAATGCTTAGACAATACAAATAGTATACATTTCAATTTTACACCAAAGCACCTACTGCAAACCTAATGGAAACACCTTAGGTTAACTTTCCACATGATTGTGAGTAGTTTGAAAGTTGTTTCATGGCTGTAGACATCAACACAAAAAAGTTGTTATCTGAGTGCATCCAATGCTTAGACAAAACAAATAGTATACATTTCAATTTTACACCAAAGCACTTACTGCAAACCTAATGGAAACACCTTAGGTTAACTTCCCACATGATTATGAGTAGTTTGAAAGTTGTTTCATGGCTGTACACATCAACACAAAAAAGTTGTTATCTCAGTGCATGCAATGCTTAGACAATACAAATAGCATACATTTCAATTTTACACCAAAGCACTTACTGCAAACCTAATGGAAACACTTTAGGTTAACTTTCCACATGATTATGAGTAGTTTGAAAGTTGTTTCATGGCTGTACACATCAACACAAAAAAGTTGTTATCTGAGTGCATGCAATGCTTAGACAATACAAATAGTATACATTTCAATTTTACTCCAAAGCACCTACTGCAAACCTAATGGAAACACCTTAGGTTAACTTTCCACATGATTGTGAGTAGTTTCAAAGTTGTTTCATGGCTGTACACTTTAACATAAAAAAGGTGTTTTCTCAGTGCATGCAATGCTTTTACAATGCAAATAGTATACATTTCAATTTTACACCAAAGCACCTACTGCAAACCTAATGGAAACACCTTAGGTTAACTTCCCACATGATTATGAGTAGTTTGAAAGTTGTTTCATGGCTGTACACATCAACACAAAAAAGTTGTTATCTCAGTGCATGAAATGCTTAGACAATACAAATAGTATACATTTCAATTTTACACCAAAGCACTTACTGCAAACCTAATGGAAACACTTTAGGTTAACTTCCCACATGATTCTGAGATGTCTGAAAGTTGTTTCATACCTGTGCACATAAAGACAAAAAAGTTGATTTCACAGTGAATAGAATGCTTTGACATAAAAGTAGTATACATTTCAATTTTACACCAAAGTACTTACTGCAAACCTAATGGAAACACCTTAGGTTAACTTCCCACATGATTATGAGTAGTTTGAAAGTTGTTTCATGGCTGTACACATCAACACAAAAAAGTTGTTATCTGAGTGCATGCAATGCTTAGACAATACAAATAGTATACATTTCAATTTTACACCAAAGCACTTACTGCAAACCTAATGGAAACACTTTAGGTTAACTTTCCACATGATTATGAGTAGTTTGAAAGTTGTTTCATGGCTGTACACATCAACACAAAAAAGTTGTTATCTGAGTGCATGCAATGCTTAGACAATACAAATAGTATACATTTCAAATTTACACCAAAGCACTTACTGCAAACCTAATGGAAACACTTTACGTTAACTTTCCACATGATTATGAGTAGTTTGAAAGTTGTTTCATGGCTCTACTCATCAACACAAAAAAGTTGTTATCTAAGTGCATGCAATGCTTAGACAATACAAATAGTATACATTTCAATTTTACACCAAAGCACCTACTGCAAACCTAATGGAAACACCTTAGGTTAACTTTCCACATGATTGTGAGTAGTTTGAAAGTTGTTTCATGGCTGTAGACATCAACACAAAAAAGTTGTTATCTCAGTGCATGCAATCCTTAGACAATACGAATAGTATGCATTTCAATTTTACACCAAATCACTTACTGCAAACCTAATGGAAACACTTTAGGTTAACTTCCAGCATGATTCTGAGATGTCTGAAAGTTGTTTCATACCTGTGCACATAAAGACAAAAAAGTTGATTTCACAGTGAATAGAATGCTTTGACATAAAAGTAGTATACATTTCAATTGTACTCAAAAGTCTTGACTGCAAACCTAATGCAAACACATTTGGTTAACTTACCAGATGAGTATGACTAGGTTTAAAGTTGTTTCATGCTTCAGTTCATCAAGAAAAAAAAGTTACTTTCTCAGTACTACTATGCTCTGACATTAAGGCAGTACACATCTGAATTTTACACCAAAGTACTTACTGCAAACTAATGGAAACACCTTAGGTTAACTTCCCACATGATAATGAGTAGTTTCAAAGTTGTTTCATGGCTGTACACTTTAACACAAAGAAGTTGTTTTCTCAGTGCATGCAATGCTTTTACATTACAAATAGTATACATTTCAATTTTACACCAAAGCACCTACTGCAGACCTAATGGAAACACCTTAGGTTAACTTTCCACATGATTGTGAGTAGTTTGAAAGTTGTTTCATGGCTGTAGACATCAACACAAAAAAGTTGTTATCTCAGTGCATGCAATGCTTAGACAATACAAATAGTATACATTTCAATTTTACTCCAAAGCACTTACTGCAAACCTAATGGAAACACCTTAGGTTAACTTCCCACATGATTATGAGTAGTTTGAAAGTTGTGTCATGGCTGTACACATCAACACAAAAAAGTTGTTATCTCAGTGCATGCAATGCTTAGACAATACAAATAGTATACATTTCAATTTTACACCAAAGCACTTACTGCAAACCTAATGGAAACACTTTAGGTTAACTTCCCAAATGATTCTGATATGTCTGAAAGTTGTTTCATACCTGTGCACATAAAGACAAAAAAGTTGATTTCACTGTGAATACAATGCTTTGACATAAAAGTAGTATACATTTCAATTTTACACCAAAGTACTTACTGCAAACCTAATGGAAACACCTTAGGTTAACTTCCCACATGATTATGAGTCGTTTGAAAGTTGTTTCATGGCTGTACACATCAACACAAAAAAGTTGTTATCTCAGTGCATGCAATGCTTAGACAATACAAATAGTATACATTTCAATTTTACACCAAAGCACCTACTGCAAACCTAATGGAAACACCTTAGGTTAACTTCCCACATGATTATGAGTAGTTTGAAAGTTGTTTCATGGCTGTACACATCAACACAAAAAAGTTGTTATCTGAGTGCATGCAATGCTTAGACAATACAAATAGTATACATTTCAATTTTACACCAAAGCACTTACTGCAAACCTAATGGAAACACTTTAGGTTAACTTTCCACATGATTATGAGTAGTTTGAAAGTTGTTTCATGGCTGTACACATCAACACAAAAAAGTTGTTATCTGAGTGCATGCAATGCTTAGGCAATACAAATAGTATACATTTCAATTTTACACCAAAGCACCTACTGCAAACCTAATGGAAACACCTTAGGTTAACTTCCCACATGATTGTGAGTAGTTTGAAAGTTGTTTCATGGCTGTAGACATCAACACAAAAAAGTTGTTATCTGAGTGCATCCAATGCTTAGACAATACAAATAGTATACATTTCAATTTTACACCAAAGCACTTACTGCAAACCTAATGGAAACACTTTAGGTTAACTTTCCACATGATTATGAGTAGTTTGAAAGTTGTTTCATGGCTGTACACATCAAAACAAAAAAGTTGTTATCTGAGTGCATGCAATGCTTAGACAATACAAATAGTATACATTTCAATTTTACACCAAAGCACCTACTGCAAACCTAATGGAAACACCTTAGGTTAACTTTCCACATGATTGTGAGTAGTTTGAAAGTTGTTTCATGGCTGTAGACATCAACACAAAAAAGTTGTTATCTGAGTGCATCCAATGCTTAGACAAAACAAATAGTATACATTTCAATTTTACACCAAAGCACTTACTGCAAACCTAATGGAAACACCTTAGGTTAACTTCCCACATGATTATGAGTAGTTTGAAAGTTGTTTCATGGCTGTACACATCAACACAAAAAAGTTGTTATCTCAGTGCATGCAATGCTTAGACAATACAAATAGTATACATTTCAATTTTACACCAAAGCACTTACTGCAAACCTAATGGAAACACTTTAGGTTAACTTTCCACATGATTATGAGTAGTTTGAAAGTTGTTTCATGGCTGTACACATCAACACAAAAAAGTTGTTATCTGAGTGCATGCAATGCTTAGACAATACAAATAGTATACATTTCAATTTTACTCCAAAGCACCTACTGCAAACCTAATGGAAACACCTTAGGTTAACTTTCCACATGATTGTGAGTAGTTTCAAAGTTGTTTCATGGCTGTACACTTTAACATAAAAAAGGTGTTTTCTCAGTGCATGCAATGCTTTTACAATGCAAATAGTATACATTTCAATTTTACACCAAAGCACCTACTGCAAACCTAATGGAAACACCTTAGGTTAACTTCCCACATGATTATGAGTAGTTTGAAAGTTGTTTCATGGCTGTACACATCAACACAAAAAAGTTGTTATCTCAGTGCATGAAATGCTTAGACAATACAAATAGTATACATTTCAATTTTACACCAAAGCACTTACTGCAAACCTAATGGAAACACTTTAGGTTAACTTCCCACATGATTCTGAGATGTCTGAAAGTTGTTTCATACCTGTGCACATAAAGACAAAAAAGTTGATTTCACAGTGAATAGAATGCTTTGACATAAAAGTAGTATACATTTCAATTTTACACCAAAGTACTTACTGCAAACCTAATCGAAACACCTTAGGTTAACTTCCCACATGATTATGAGTAGTTTGAAAGTTGTTTCATGGCTGTACACATCAACACAAAAAAGTTGTTATCTGAGTGCATGCAATGCTTAGACAATACAAATAGTATACATTTCAATTTTACACCAAAGCACTTACTGCAAACCTAATGGAAACACTTTAGGTTAACTTTCCACATGATTATGAGTAGTTTGAAAGTTGTTTCATGGCTGTACACATCAACACAAAAAAGTTGTTATCTGAGTGCATGCAATGCTGAGACAATACAAATAGTATACATTTCAAATTTACACCAAAGCACTTACTGCAAACCTAATGGAAACACCTTACGTTAACTTTCCACATGATTATGAGTAGTTTGAAAGTTGTTTCATGGCTCTACTCATCAACACAAAAAAGTTGTTATCTAAGTGCATGCAATGCTTAGACAATACAAATAGTATACATTTCAATTTTACACCAAAGCACCTACTGCAAACCTAATGGAAACACCTTAGGTTAACTTTCCACATGATTGTGAGTAGTTTGAAAGTTGTTTCATGGCTGTAGACATCAACACAAAAAAGTTGTTATCTCAGTGCATGCAATCCTTAGACAATACGAATAGTATGCATTTCAATTTTACACCAAATCACTTACTGCAAACCTAATGGAAACACTTTAGGTTAACTTCCAGCATGATTCTGAGATGTCTGAAAGTTGTTTCATACCTGTGCACATAAAGACAAAAAAGTTGATTTCACAGTGAATAGAATGCTTTGACATAAAAGTAGTATACATTTCAATTGTACTCAAAAGTCTTGACTGCAAACCTAATGCAAACACATTTGGTTAACTTACCAGATGAGTATGACTAGGTTTAAAGTTGTTTCATGCTTCAGTTCATCAAGAAAAAAAAGTTACTTTCTCAGTACTACTATGCTCTGACATTAAGGCAGTACACATCTGAATTTTACACCAAAGTACTTACTGCAAACTAATGGAAACACCTTAGGTTAACTTCCCACATGATAATGAGTAGTTTCAAAGTTGTTTCATGGCTGTACACTTTAACACAAAGAAGTTGTTTTCTCAGTGCATGCAATGCTTTTACAATACAAATAGTATACATTTCAATTTTACACCAAAGCACCTACTGCAGACCTAATGGAAACACCTTAGGTTAACTTTCCACATGATTGTGAGTAGTTTGAAAGTTGTTTCATGGCTGTAGACATCAACACAAAAAAGTTGTTATCTCAGTGCATGCAATGCTTAGACAATACAAATAGTATACATTTCAATTTTACTCCAAAGCACTTACTGCAAACCTAATGGAAACACCTTAGGTTAACTTCCCACATGATTATGAGTAGTTTGAAAGTTGTGTCATGGCTGTACACATCAACACAAAAAAGTTGTTATCTCAGTGCATGCAATGCTTAGACAATACAAATAGTATACATTTCAATTTTACACCAAAGCACTTACTGCAAACCTAATGGAAACACTTTAGGTTAACTTCCCAAATGATTCTGATATGTCTGAAAGTTGTTTCATACCTGTGCACATAAAGACAAAAAAGTTGATTTCACTGTGAATACAATGCTTTGACATAAAAGTAGTATACATTTCAATTTTACACCAAAGTACTTACTGCAAACCTAATGGAAACACCTTAGGTTAACTTCCCACATGATTATGAGTCGTTTGAAAGTTGTTTCATGGCTGTACACATCAACACAAAAAAGTTGTTATCTCAGTGCATGCAATGCTTAGACAATACAAATAGTATACATTTCAATTTTACACCAAAGCACCTACTGCAAACCTAATGGAAACACCTTAGGTTAACTTCCCACATGATTATGAGTAGTTTGAAAGTTGTTTCATGGCTGTACACATCAACACAAAAAAGTTGTTATCTCAGTGCATGCAATGCTTAGACAATACAAATAGTATACATTTCAATTTTACACCAAAGCACTTACTGCAAACCTAATGGAAACACTTTAGGTTAACTTTCCACATGATTATGAGTAGTTTGAAAGTTGTTTCATGGCTGTACACATCAACACAAAAAAGTTGTTATCTGAGTGCATGCAATGCTTAGACAATACAAATAGTATACATTTCAATTTTACTCCAAAGCACCTACTGCAAACCTAATGGAAACACCTTAGGTTAACTTTCCACATGATTGTGAGTAGTTTGAAAGTTGTTTCATGGCTGTAGACATCAACACAAAAAAGTTGTTATCTCAGTGCATGCAATGCTTAGACAATACAAATAGTATACATTTCAATTTTACACCAAAGCACTTACTGCAAACCTAATGGAAACACTTTAGGTGAACTTCCCACATGATTCTGAGATGTCTGAAAGTTGTTTCATACCTGTGCACATAAAGACAAAAAAGTTGATTTCACAGTGAATAGAATGCTTTGACATAAAAGTAGTATACATTTCAATTGTACTCAAAAGTCTTGACTGCAAACCTAATGCAAACACATTTGGTTAACTTACCAGATGAGTATGACTAGGTTTATAGTTGTTTCATGCCTCAGTTCATCAAGACAAAAAAGTTGCTTTCTCAGTACTACTATGCTCTGACATTAAGGTAGTACACATCTGAATTTTACACCAAAGTACTTACTGCAAACTAATGGAAACACCTTAGGTTAACTTCCCACATGATAATGAGTAGTTTCAAAGTTGTTTCATGGCTGTACACTTTAAAACAAAAAAGTTGTTTTCTCAGTGCATGCAAAGCTTTTACAATACAAATAGTATACATTTCAATTTTACACCAAAGCACCTACTGCAAACCTAATGGAAACACCTTAGGTTAACTTTCCACATGATTGTGAGTAGTTTGAAAGTTGTTTCATGGCTGTAGACATCAACACAAAAAAGTTGTTATCTCAGTGCATGCAATGCTTAGACAATACAAATAGTATACATTTCAATTTTACTCCAAAGCACTTGCTGCAAACCTAATGGAAACACCTTAGGTTAACTTCCCACATGATTATGAGTAGTTTGAAAGTTGTGTCATGGCTGTACACATCAACACAAAAAAGTTGTTATCTCAGTGCATGCAATGCTTAGACAATACAAATAGTATACATTTCAATTTTACACCAAAGCACTTACTGCAAACCTAATGGAAACAACTTAGATTAACTTCCCACATGATTCTGAGATGTCTGAAAGTTGTTTCATTACTGTGCACATAAAGACAAAAAAGTTGATTTCACAGTGAATAGAATGCTTTGACATAAAAGCAGTATACATTTCAATTTTACACCAAAGTACTTACTGCAAACCTAATGGAAACACCTTAGGTTAACTTCCCACATGATTATGAGTAGTTTGAAAGTTGTTTCATGGCTGTACACATCAACACAAAAAAGTTGTTATCTCAGTGCATGCAATGCTTAGACAATACAAATAGTATACATTTCAATTTTACTCCAAACCACTTACTGCAAACCTAATGGAAACACCTTAGGTTAACTTCCCACATGATTATGAGTAGTTTGAAAGTTGTTTCATGGCTGTACACATCAACACAAAAAAGTTGTTATCTCAGTGCATGCAATGCTTAGACAATACAAATAGTATACATTTCAATTTTACACCAAAGCACTTACTGCAAACCTAATGGAAACACTTTAGGTTAACTTTCCACATGATTATGAGTAGTTTGAAAGTTGTTTCATGGCTGTACACATCAACACAAAAAAGTTGTTATCTGAGTGCATCCAATGCTTAGACAATACAAATAGTATACATTTCAATTTTACACCAAAGCACTTACTGCAAACCTAATGGAAACACCTTAGGTTAACTTCCCACATGATTCTGAGATGTCTGAAAGTTGTTTCATACCTGTGCACATAAAGACAAAAAAGTTGATTTCACAGTGAATAGAATGCTTTGACATAAAAGTAGTATACATTTCAATTGTACTCAAAAGTCTTGACTGCAAACCTAATGCAAACACATTTGGTTAACTTACCAGATGAGTATGACTAGGTTTATAGTTGTTTCATGCCTCAGTTCATCAAGACAAAAAAGTTGCTTTCTCAGTACTACTATGCTCTGACATTAAGGTAGTACACATCTGAATTTTACACCAAAGTACTTACTGCAAACTAATGGAAACACCTTAGGTTAACTTCCCACATGATAATGAGTAGTTTCAAAGTTGTTTCATGGCTGTACACTTTAAAACAAAAAAGTTGTTTTCTCAGTGCATGCAATGCTTTTACAATACAAATAGTATACATTTCAATTTTACACCAAAGCACCTACTGCAAACCTAATGGAAACACCTTAGGTTAACTGTCCACATGATTGTGAGTAGTTTGAAAGTTGTTTCATGGCTGTAGACATCAACACAAAAAAGTTGTTATCTCAGTGCATGCAATGCTTAGACAATACAAATAGTATACATTTCAATTTTACTCCAAAGCACTTGCTGCAAACCTAATGGAAACACCTCAGGTTAACTTCCCACATGATTATGAGTAGTTTGAAAGTTGTGTCATGGCTGTACACATCAACACAAAAAAGTTGTTATCTCAGTGCATGCAATGCTTAGACAATACAAATAGTATACATTTCAATTTTACACCAAAGCACTTACTGCAAACCTAATGGAAACAACTTAGATTAACTTCCCACATGATTCTGAGATGTCTGAAAGTTGTTTCATTACTGTGCACATAAAGACAAAAAAGTTGATTTCACAGTGAATAGAATGCTTTGACATAAAAGCAGTATACATTTCAATTTTACACCAAAGTACTTACTGCAAACCTAATGGAAACACCTTAGGTTAACTTCCCACATGATTATGAGTAGTTTGAAAGTTGTTTCATGGCTGTACACATCAACACAAAAAAGTTGTTATCTCAGTGCATGCAATGCTTAGACAATACAAATAGTATACATTTCAATTTTACTCCAAACCACTTACTGCAAACCTAATGGAAACACCTCAGGTTAACTTCCCACATGATTATGAGTAGTTTGAAAGTTGTTTCATGGCTGTACACATCAACACAAAAAAGTTGTTATCTGAGTGCATGCAATGCTTAGACAATACAAATAGTATACATTTCAATTTTACACCAAAGCACTTACTGCAAACCTAATGGAAACACTTTAGGTTAACTTTCCACATGATTATGAGTAGTTTGAAAGTTGTTTCATGGCTGTACACATCAACACAAAAAAGTTGTTATCTGAGTGCATGCAATGCTCAGACAATACAAATAGTATACTTTTCAATTTTACACCAAAGCACCTACTGCAAACCTAATGGAAACACCTTAGGTTAACTTTCCACATGATTGTGAGTAGTTTGAAAGTTGTTTCATGGCTGTACACATCAACACAAAAAAGTTGTTATCTGAGTGCATCCAATGCTTAGACAATACAAATAGTATACATTTCAATTTTACACCAAAGCACTTACTGCAAACCTAATGGAAACACCTTAGGTTAACTTCCCACATGATTATGAGTAGTTTGAAAGTTGTTTCATGGCTGTACACATCAAAACAAAAAAGTTGTTATCTGAGTGCATGCAATGCTCAGACAATACAAATAGTATACATTTCAATTTTACACCAAAGCACCTACTGTAAACCTAATGGAAACACCTTAGGTTAACTTTCCACATGATTGTGAGTAGTTTGAAAGTTGTTTCATGGCTGTAGACATCAACACAAAAAAGTTGTTATCTCAGTGCATGCAATGCTTAGACAATACAAATAGTATACATTTCAATTTTACTCCAAACCACTTACTGCAAACCTAATGGAAACACCTTAGGTTAACTTCCCACATGATTATGAGTAGTTTGAAAGTTGTTTCATGGCTGTACACATCAACACAAAAAAGTTGTTATCTGAGTGCATGCAATGCTTAGACAATACAAATAGTATACATTTCAATTTTACACCAAAGCACTTACTGCAAACCTAATGGAAACACTTTAGGTTAACTTTCCACATGATTATGAGTAGTTTGAAAGTTGTTTCATGGCTGTACACATCAACACAAAAAAGTTGTTATCTGAGTGCATGCAATGCTTAGACAATACAAATAGTATACATTTCAATTTTACTCCAAAGCACCTACTGCAAACCTAATGGAAACACCTTAGGTTAACTTTCCACATGATTGTGAGTAGTTTGAAAGTTGGTTCATGGCTGTAGACATCAATACAAAAAGGTTGGTATCTCAGTGCATGCAATGCTTAGACAATACAAATAGTATACATTTCAATTTTACACCAAAGCACTTACTGCAAACCTAATGGAAACACTTTAGGTTAACTTCCCACATGATTCTGAGATGTCTGAAAGTTGTTTCATACCTGTGCACATAAAGACAAAAAAGTTGATTTCACAGTGAATAAAATGCTTTGACATAAAAGTAGTATACATTTCAATTGTACTCAAAAGTCTTGACTGCAAACCTAATGCAAACACATTTGGTTAACTTACCAGATGAGTATGACTAGGTTTATAGTTGTTTCATGCCTCAGTTCATCAAGACAAAAAAGTTACTTTCTCAGTACTACTATGCTCTGACATTAAGGTAGTACACATCTGAATTTTACACCAAAGCACCTACTGCAAACCTAATGCAAACACCTTAGGTTAACTTTCCACATGATTGTGAGTAGTTTGAAAGTTGTTTCATGGCTGTAACATCAACACAAAAAAGTTGTTATCTCAGTGCATGCAATGCTTAGACAATACAAATAGTATACATTTCAATTTTACTCCAAACCACTTACTGCAAACCTAATGGAAACACCTTAGGTTAACTTCCCACATGATTATGAGTAGTTTGAAAGTTGTTTCATGGCGGTACACATCAACACAAAAAAGTTGTTATCTGAGTGCATGCAATGCTTAGACAATACAAATAGTATACATTTCAATTTTACACCAAAGCACTTACTGCAAACCTAATGGAAACACTTTAGGTTAACTTTCCACATGATTATGAGTAGTTTGAAAGTTGTTTCATGGCTGTACACATCAACACAAAAAAGTTGTTATCTGAGTGCATGCAATGCTTAGACAATACAAATAGTATACATTTCAATTTTACTCCAAACCACTTACTGGAAACCTAATGGAAACACCTCAGGTTAACTTCCCACATGATTATGAGTAGTTTGAAAGTTGTTTCATGGCTGTACACATCAACACAAAAAAGTTGTTATCTGAGTGCATGCAATGCTTAGACAATACAAATAGTATACATTTCAATTTTACACCAAAGCACTTACTGCAAACCTAATGGAAACACTTTAGGTTAACTTTCCACATGATTATGAGTAGTTTGAAAGTTGTTTCATGGCTGTACACATCAACACAAAAAAGTTGTTATCTGAGTGCATGCAATGCTCAGACAATACAAATAGTATACTTTTCAATTTTACACCAAAGCACCTACTGCAAACCTAATGGAAACACCTTAGGTTAACTTTCCACATGATTGTGAGTAGTTTGAAAGTTGTTTCATGGCTGTACACATCAACACAAAAAAGTTGTTATCTGAGTGCATCCAATGCTTAGACAATACAAATAGTATACATTTCAATTTTACACCAAAGCACTTACTGCAAACCTAATGGAAACACCTTAGGTTAACTTCCCACATGATTATGAGTAGTTTGAAAGTTGTTTCATGGCTGTACACATCAAAACAAAAAAGTTGTTATCTGAGTGCATGCAATGCTTAGACAATACAAATAGTATACATTTCAATTTTACACCAAAGCACCTACTGTAAACCTAATGGAAACACCTTAGGTTAACTTTCCACATGATTGTGAGTAGTTTGAAAGTTGTTTCATGGCTGTAGACATCAACACAAAAAAGTTGTTATCTCAGTGCATGCAATGCTTAGACAATACAAATAGTATACATTTCAATTTTACTCCAAACCACTTACTGCAAACCTAATGGAAACACCTTAGGTTAACTTCCCACATGATTATGAGTAGTTTGAAAGTTGTTTCATGGCTGTACACATCAACACAAAAAAGTTGTTATCTGAGTGCATGCAATGCTTAGACAATACAAATAGTATACATTTCAATTTTACACCAAAGCACTTACTGCAAACCTATTGGAAACACTTTAGGTTAACTTTCCACATGATTATGAGTAGTTTGAAAGTTGTTTCATGGCTGTACACATCAACACAAAAAAGTTGTTATCTGAGTGCATGCAATGCTTAGACAATACAAATAGTATACATTTCAATTTTACTCCAAAGCACCTACTGCAAACCTAATGGAAACACCTTAGGTTAACTTTCCACATGATTGTGAGTAGTTTAAAAGTTGTTTCATGGCTGTAGACATCAATACAAAAAGGTTGTTATCTCAGTGCATGCAATGCTTAGACAATACAAATAGTATACATTTCAATTTTACACCAAAGCACTTACTGCAAACCTAATGGAAACACTTTAGGTTAACTTCCCACATGATTCTGAGATGTCTGAAAGTTGTTTCATACCTGTGCACATAAAGACAAAAAAGTTGATTTCACAGTGAATAGAATGCTTTGACATAAAAGTAGTATACATTTCAATTGTACTCAAAAGTCTTGACTGCAAACCTAATGCAAACACATTTGGTTAACTTACCAGATGAGTATGACTAGGTTTATAGTTGTTTCATGCCTCAGTTCATCAAGACAAAAAAGTTACTTTCTCAGTACTACTATGCTCTGACATTAAGGTAGTACACATCTGAATTTTACACCAAAGCACCTACTGCAAACCTAATGCAAACACCTTAGGTTAACTTTCCACATGATTGTGAGTAGTTTGAAAGTTGTTTCATGGCTGTAACATCAACACAAAAAAGTTGTTATCTCAGTGCATGCAATGCTTAGACAATACAAATAGTATACATTTCAATTTTACTCCAAACCACTTACTGCAAACCTAATGGAAACACCTTAGGTTAACTTCCCACATGATTATGAGTAGTTTGAAAGTTGTTTCATGGCGGTACACATCAACACAAAAAAGTTGTTATCTGAGTGCATGCAATGCTTAGACAATACAAATAGTATACATTTCAATTTTACACCAAAGCACTTACTGCAAACCTAATGGAAACACTTTAGGTTAACTTTCCACATGATTATGAGTAGTTTGAAAGTTGTTTCATGGCTGTACACATCAACACAAAAAAGTTGTTATCTGAGTGCATGCAATGCTTAGACAATACAAATAGTATACATTTCAATTTTACTCCAAAGCACCTACTGCAAACCTAATGGAAACACCTTAGGTTAACTTTCCACATGATTGTGAGTAGTTTGAAAGTTGTTTCATGGCTGTAGACATCAATACAAAAAGGTTGGTATCTCAGTGCATGCAATGCTTAGACAATACAAATAGTATACATTTCAATTTTACACCAAAGCACTTACTGCAAACCTAATGGAAACACTTTAGGTTAACTTCCCACATGATTCTGAGATGTCTGAAAGTTGTTTCATACCTGTGCACATAAAGACAAAAAAGTTGATTTCACAGTGAATAGAATGCTTTGACATAAAAGTAGTATACATTTCAATTGTACTCAAAAGTCTTGACTGCAAACCTAATGCAAACACATTTGGTTAACTTACCAGATGAGTATGACTAGGTTTATAGTTGTTTCATGCCTCAGTTCATCAAGACAAAAAAGTTACTTTCTCAGTACTACTATGCTCTGACATTAAGGTAGTACACATCTGAATTTTACACCAAAGCACCTACTGCAAACCTAATGCAAACACCTTAGGTTAACTTTCCACATGATTGTGAGTAGTTTGAAAGTTGTTTCATGGCTGTAACATCAACACAAAAAAGTTGTTATCTCAGTGCATGCAATGCTTAGACAATACAAATAGTATACATTTCAATTTTACTCCAAACCACTTACTGCAAACCTAATGGAAACACCTTAGGTTAACTTCCCACATGATTATGAGTAGTTTGAAAGTTGTTTCATGGCGGTACACATCAACACAAAAAAGTTGTTATCTGAGTGCATGCAATGCTTAGACAATACAAATAGTATACATTTCAATTTTACACCAAAGCACTTACTGCAAACCTAATGGAAACACTTTAGGTTAACTTTCCACATGATTATGAGTAGTTTGAAAGTTGTTTCATGGCTGTACACATCAACACAAAAAAGTTGTTATCTGAGTGCATGCAATGCTTAGACAATACAAATAGTATACATTTCAATTTTACTCCAAAGCACCTACTGCAAACCTAATGGAAACACCTTAGGTTAACTTTCCACATGATTGTGAGTAGTTTGAAAGTTGTTTCATGGCTGTAGACATCAACACAAAAAGGTTGTTATCTCAGTGCATGCAATGCTTAGACAATACAAATAGTATACATTTCAATTTTACACCAAAGCACTTACTGCAAACCTAATGGAAACACTTTAGGTTAACTTCCCACATGATTCTGAGATGTCTGACAGTTGTTTCATACCTGTGCACATAAAGACAAAAAAGTTGATTTCACAGTGAATAGAATGCTTTGACATAAAAGTAGTATACATTTCAATTGTACTCAAAAGTCTTGACTGCAAACCTAATGCAAACACATTTGGTTAACTTACCAGATGAGTATGACTAGGTTTATAGTTCTTTCATGCCTCAGTTCATCAAGACAAAAAAGTTACTTTCTCAGTACTACTATGCTCTGACATTAAGGTAGTACACATCTGAATTTTACACCAAAGCACCTACTGCAAACCTAATGCAAACACCTTAGGTTAACTTTCCACATGATTGTGAGTAGTTTGAAAGTTGTTTCATGGCTGTAGACATCAACACAAAAAAGTTGTTATCTCAGTGCATGCAATGCTTAGACAATACAAATAGTATACATTTCAATTTTACTCCAAAGCACTTACTGCAAACCTAATGGAAACACCTTAGGTTAACTTCCCACATGATTATGAGCAGTTTGAAAGTTGTGTCATGGCTGTACACATCAACACAAAAAAGTTGTTATCTCAGTGCATGCAATGCTTAGACAATACAAATAGTATACATTTCAATTTTACACCAAAGCACTTACTGCAAACCTAATGGAAACACTTTAGGTTAACTTCCCAAATGATTCTGATATGTCTGAAAGTTGTTTCATACCTGTGCACATAAAGACAAAAAAGTTGATTTCACAGTGAATAGAATGCTTTGACATAAAAGTAGTATACATTTCAATTTTACACCAAAGTACTTACTGCAAACCTAATGGAAACACCTTAGGTTAACTTCCCACATGATTATGAGTAGTTTGAAAGTTGTTTCATGGCTGTACACATCAACACAAAAAAAGTTGCTATCTAAGTGCATGCAATGCTTAGACAATACAAATAGTATACATTTCAATTTTACACCAAAGCACTTACTGCAAACCTAATGGAAACAACTTAGATTAACTTCCCACATGATTCTGAGATGTCTGAAAGTTGTTTCATTACTGTGCACATAAAGACAAAAAAGTTGATTTCACAGTGAATAGAATGCTTTGACATAAAAGCAGTATACATTTCAATTTTACACCAAAGTACTTACTGCAAAGCTAATGGAAACACCTTAGGTTAACTTCCCACATGATTATGAGTAGTTTGAAAGTTGTTTCATGGCTGTACACATCAACACAAAAAAGTTGTTATCTGAGTGCATGCAATGCTTAGACAATACAAATAGTATACATTTCAATTTTACACCAAAGCACTTACTGCAAACCTAATGGAAACACTTTAGGTTAACTTTCCACATGATTATGAGTAGTTTGAAAGTTGTTTCATGGCTGTACACATCAGCACAAAAAAGTTGTTATCTGAGTGCATGCAGTGCTTAGACAATACAAATAGTATACATTTCAATTTTACTCCAAAGCACCTACTGCAAACCTAATGGAAACACCTTAGGTTAACTTTCCACATGATTGTGAGTAGTTTGAAAGTTGTTTCATGGCTGTAGACATCAACACAAAAAGGTTGTTATCTCAGTGCATGCAATGCTTAGACAATACAAATAGTATACATTTCAATTTTACACCAAAGCACTTACTGCAAACCTAATGGAAACACTTTAGGTTAACTTCCCACATGATTCTGAGATGTCTGAAAGTTGTTTCATACCTGTGCACATAAAGACAAAAAAGTTGATTTCACAGTGAATAGAATGCTTTGACATAAAAGTAGTATACATTTCAATTGTACTCAAAAGTCTTGACTGCAAACCTAATGCAAACACATTTGGTTAACTTACCAGATGAGTATGACTAGGTTTATAGTTGTTTCATGCCTCAGTTCATCAAGACAAAAAAGTTACTTTCTCAGTACTACTATGCTCTGACATTAAGATAGTACACATCTGAATTTTACACCAAAGCACCTACTGCAAACCTAATGCAAACACCTTAGGTTAACTTTCCACATGATTGTGAGTAGTTTGAAAGTTGTTTCATGGCTGTAGACATCAACACAAAAAAGTTGTTATCTCAGTGCATGCAATGCTTAGACAATACAAATAGTATACATTTCAATTTTACTCCAAAGCACTTACTGCAAACCTAATGGAAACACCTTAGGTTAACTTCCCACATGATTATGAGTAGTTTGAAAGTTGTGTCATGGCTGTACACATCAACACAAAAAAGTTGTTATCTCAGTGCATGCAATGCTTAGACAATACAAATAGTATACATTTCAATTTTACACCAAAGCACTTACTGCAAACCTAATGGAAACACTTTAGGTTAACTTCCCAAATGATTCTGATATGTCTGAAAGTTGTTTCATACCTGTGCACATAAAGACAAAAAAGTTGATTTCACAGTGAATAGAATGCTTTGACATAAAAGTAGTATACATTTCAATTTTACACCAAAGTACTTACTGCAAACCTAATGGAAACACCTTAGGTTAACTTCCCACATGATTATGAGTAGTTTGAAAGTTGTTTCATGGCTGTACACATCAACACAAAAAAGTTGTTATCTCAGTGCATGCAATGCTTAGACAATACAAATAGTATACATTTCAATTTTACACCAAAGCACTTACTGCAACCCTAATGGAAACACTTTAGGTTAACTTTCCACATGATTCTGAGTAGTTTGAAAGTTGTTTCATGGCTGTACACATCAACACAAAAAAGTTGCTATCTAAGTGCATGCAATGCTTAGACAATACAAATAGTATACATTTCAATTTTACACCAAAGCACTTACTGCAAACCTAATGGAAACACTTTAGGTGAACTTCCCACATGATTCTGAGATGTCTGAAAGTTGTTTCATACCTGTGCACATAAAGACAAAAAAGTTGATTTCACAGTGAATAGAATGCTTTGACATAAAAGTAGTATACATTTCAATTGTACTCAAAAGTCTTGACTGCAAACCTAATGCAAACACATTTGGTTAACTTAGCAGATGAGTATGACTAGGTTTATAGTTGTTTCATGCCTCAGTTCATCAAGACAAAAAAGTTACTTTCTCAGTACTACTATGCTCTGACATTAAGGTAGTACACATCTGAATTTTACACCAAAGTACTTACTGCAAACTAATGGAAACACCTTAGGTTAACTTCCCACATGATAATGAGTAGTTTCAAAGTTGTTTCATGGCTGTACACTTTAAAACAAAAAAGTTGTTTTCTCAGTGCATGCAATGCTTTTATAATACAAATAGTATACATTTCAATTTTACACCAAAGCACCTACTGCAAACCTAATGGAAACACCTTAGGTTAACTTTCCACATGATTGTGAGTAGTTTGAAAGTTGTTTCATGGCTGTAGACATCAACACAAAAAAGTTGTTATCTCAGTGCATGCAATGCTTAGACAATACAAATAGTATACATTTCAATTTTACTCCAAAGCACTTGCTGCAAACCTAATGGAAACACCTTAGGTTAACTTCCCACATGATTATGAGTAGTTTGAAAGTTGTGTCATGGCTGTACACATCAACACAAAAAAGTTGTTATCTCAGTGCATGCAATGCTTAGACAATACAAATAGTATACATTTCAATTTTACACCAAAGCACTTACTGCAAACCTAATGGAAACAACTTAGATTAACTTCCCACATGATTCTGAGATGTCTGAAAGTTGTTTCATTACTGTGCACATAAAGACAAAAAAGTTGATTTCACAGTGAATAGAATGCTTTGACATAAAAGCAGTATACATTTCAATTTTACACCAAAGTACTTACTGCAAACCTAATGGAAACACCTTAGGTTAACTTCCCACATGATTATGAGTAGTTTGAAAGTTGTTTCATGGCTGTACACATCAACACAAAAAAGTTGTTATCTCAGTGCATGCAATGCTTAGACAATACAAATAGTATACATTTCAATTTTACTCCAAACCACTTACTGCAAACCTAATGGAAACACCTTAGGTTAACTTCCCACATGATTATGAGTAGTTTGAAAGTTGTTTCATGGCTGTACACATCAACACAAAAAAGTTGTTATCTGAGTGCATGCAATGCTTAGACAATACAAATAGTATACATTTCAATTTTACACCAAAGCACTTACTGCAAACCTAATGGAAACACTTTAGGTTAACTTTCCACATGATTATGAGTAGTTTGAAAGTTGTTTCATGGCTGTACACATCAACACAAAAAAGTTGTTATCTGAGTGCATGCAATGCTCAGACAATACAAATAGTATACATTTCAATTTTACACCAAAGCACCTACTGCAAACCTAATGGAAACACCTTAGGTTAACTTTCCACATGATTGTGAGTAGTTTGAAAGTTGTTTCATGGCTGTACACATCAACACAAAAAAGTTGTTATCTGAGTGCATCCAATGCTTAGACAATACAAATAGTATACATTTCAATTTTACACCAAAGCACTTACTGCAAACCTAATGGAAACACCTTAGGTTAACTTCCCACATGATTATGAGTAGTTTGTAAGTTGTTTCATGGCTGTACACATCAAAACAAAAAAGTTGTTATCTGAGTGCATGCAATGCTTAGACAATACAAATAGTATACATTTCAATTTTACACCAAAGCACCTACTGTAAACCTAATGGAAACACCTTAGGTTAACTTTCCACATGATTGTGAGTAGTTTGAAAGTTGTTTCATGGCTGTAGACATCAACACAAAAAAGTTGTTATCTCAGTGCATGCAATGCTTAGACAATACAAATAGTATACATTTCAATTTTACTCCAAACCACTTACTGCAAACCTAATGGAAACACCTTAGGTTAACTTCCCACATGATTATGAGTAGTTTGAAAGTTGTTTCATGGCTGTACACATCAACACAAAAAAGTTGTTATCTGAGTGCATGCAATGCTTAGACAATACAAATAGTATACATTTCAATTTTACACCAAAGCACTTACTGCAAACCTAATGGAAACACTTTAGGTTAACTTTCCACATGATTATGAGTAGTTTGAAAGTTGTTTCATGGCTGTACACATCAACACAAAAAAGTTGTTATCTGAGTGCATGCAATGCTTAGACAATACAAATAGTATACATTTCAATTTTACTCCAAAGCACCTACTGCAAACCTAATGGAAACACCTTAGGTTAACTTTCCACATGATTGTGAGTAGTTTGAAAGTTGTTTCATGGCTGTAGACATCAATACAAAAAGGTTGTCATCTCAGTGCATGCAATGCTTAGACAATACAAATAGTATACATTTCAATTTTACACCAAAGCACTTACTGCAAACCTAATGGAAACACTTTAGGTTAACTTCCCACATGATTCTGAGATGTCTGAAAGTTGTTTCATACCTGTGCACATAAAGACAAAAAAGTTGATTTCACAGTGAATAGAATGCTTTGACATAAAAGTAGTATACATTTCAATTGTACTCAAAAGTCTTGACTGCAAACCTAATGCAAACACATTTGGTTAACTTACCAGATGAGTATGACTAGGTTTATAGTTGTTTCATGCCTCAGTTCATCAAGACAAAAAAGTTACTTTCTCAGTACTACTATGCTCTGACATTAAGGTAGTACACATCTGAATTTTACACCAAAGCACCTACTGCAAACCTAATGCAAACACCTTAGGTTAACTTTCCACATGATTGTGAGTAGTTTGAAAGTTGTTTCATGGCTGTAGACATCAACACAAAAAAGTTGTTATCTCAGTGCATGCAATGCTTAGACAATACAAATAGTATACATTTCAATTTTACTCCAAACCACTTACTGCAAACCTAATGGAAACACCTTAGGTTAACTTCCCACATGATTATGAGTAGTTTGAAAGTTGTTTCATGGCGGTACACATCAACACAAAAAAGTTGTTATCTGAGTGCATGCAATGCTTAGACAATACAAATAGTATACATTTCAATTTTACACCAAAGCACTTACTGCAAACCTAATGGAAACACTTTAGGTTAACTTTCCACATGATTATGAGTAGTTTGAAAGTTGTTTCATGGCTGTACACATCAACACAAAAAAGTTGTTATCTGAGTGCATGCAATGCTTAGACAATACAAATAGTATACATTTCAATTTTACTCCAAAGCACCTACTGCAAACCTAATGGAAACACCTTAGGTTAACTTTCCACATGATTGTGAGTAGTTTGAAAGTTGTTTCATGGCTGTAGACATCAACACAAAAAGGTTGTTATCTCAGTGCATGCAATGCTTAGACAATACAAATAGTATACATTTCAATTTTACACCAAAGCACTTACTGCAAACCTAATGGAAACACTTTAGGTTAACTTCCCACATGATTCTGAGATGTCTGACAGTTGTTTCATACCTGTGCACATAAAGACAAAAAAGTTGATTTCACAGTGAATAGAATGCTTTGACATAAAAGTAGTATACATTTCAATTTTACTCAAAAGTCTTGACTGCAAACCTAATGCAAACACATTTGGTTAACTTACCAGATGAGTATGACTAGGTTTATAGTTGTTTCATGCCTCAGTTCATCAAGACAAAAAAGTTACTTTCTCAGTACTACTATGCTCTGACATTAAGGTAGTACACATCTGAATTTTACACCAAAGCACCTACTGCAAACCTAATGCAAACACCTTAGGTTAACTTTCCACATGATTGTGAGTAGTTTGAAAGTTGTTTCATGGCTGTAGACATCAACACAAAAAAGTTGTTATCTCAGTGCATGCAATGCTTAGACAATACAAATAGTATACATTTCAATTTTACTCCAAAGCACTTACTGCAAACCTAATGGAAACACCTTAGGTTAACTTCCCACATGATTATGAGCAGTTTGAAAGTTGTGTCATGGCTGTACACATCAACACAAAAAAGTTGTTATCTCAGTGCATGCAATGCTTAGACAATACAAATAGTATACATTTCAATTTTACACCAAAGCACTTACTGCAAACCTAATGGAAACAACTTAGATTAACTTCCCACATGATTCTGAGATGTCTGAAAGTTGTTTCATTACTGTGCACATAAAGACAAAAAAGTTGATTTCACAGTGAATAGAATGCTTTGACATAAAAGCAGTATACATTTCAATTTTACACCAAAGTACTTACTGCAAACCTAATGGAAACACCTTAGGTTAACTTCCCACATGATTATGAGTAGTTTGAAAGTTGTTTCATGGCTGTACACATCAACACAAAAAAGTTGTTATCTGAGTGCATGCAATGCTTAGACAATACAAATAGTATACATTTCAATTTTACACCAAAGCACTTACTGCAAACCTAATGGAAACACTTTAGGTTAACTTTCCACATGATTATGAGTAGTTTGAAAGTTGTTTCATGGCTGTACACATCAACACAAAAAAGTTGTTATCTGAGTGCATGCAGTGCTTAGACAATACAAATAGTATACATTTCAATTTTACACCAAAGCACTTACTGCAAACCTAATGGAAACACTTTAGGTTAACTTCCCACATGATTCTGAGATGTCTGAAAGTTGTTTCATACCTGTGCACATAAAGACAAAAAAGTTGATTTCACAGTGAATAGAATGCTTTGACATAAAAGTAGTATACATTTCAATTGTACTCAAAAGTCTTGACTGCAAACCTAATGCAAACACATTTGGTTAACTTACCAGATGAGTATGACTAGGTTTATAGTTGTTTCATGCCTCAGTTCATCAAGACAAAAAAGTTACTTTCTCAGTACTACTATGCTCTGACATTAAGATAGTACACATCTGAATTTTACACCAAAGCACCTACTGCAAACCTAATGCAAACACCTTAGGTTAACTTTCCACATGATTGTGAGTAGTTTGAAAGTTGTTTCATGGCTGTAGACATCAACACAAAAAAGTTGTTATCTCAGTGCATGCAATGCTTAGACAATACAAATAGTATACATTTCAATTTTACTCCAAAGCACTTACTGCAAACCTAATGGAAACACCTTAGGTTAACTTCCCACATGATTATGAGTAGTTTGAAAGTTGTGTCATGGCTGTACACATCAACACAAAAAAGTTGTTATCTCAGTGCATGCAATGCTTAGACAATACAAATAGTATACATTTCAATTTTACACCAAAGCACTTACTGCAAACCTAATGGAAACACTTTAGGTTAACTTCCCAAATGATTCTGATATGTCTGAAAGTTGTTTCATACCTGTGCACATAAAGACAAAAAAGTTGATTTCACAGTGAATAGAATGCTTTGACATAAAAGTAGTATACATTTCAATTTTACACCAAAGTACTTACTGCAAACCTAATGGAAACACCTTAGGTTAACTTCCCACATGATTATGAGTAGTTTGAAAGTTGTTTCATGGCTGTACACATCAACACAAAAAAGTTGTTATCTCAGTGCATGCAATGCTTAGACAATACAAATAGTATACATTTCAATTTTACACCAAAGCACTTACTGCAACCCTAATGGAAACACTTTAGGTTAACTTTCCACATGATTCTGAGTAGTTTGAAAGTTGTTTCATGGCTGTACACATCAACACAAAAAAGTTGCTATCTAAGTGCATGCAATGCTTAGACAATACAAATAGTATACATTTCAATTTTACACCAAAGCACTTACTGCAAACCTAATGGAAACACTTTAGGTGAACTTCCCACATGATTCTGAGATGTCTGAAAGTTGTTTCATACCTGTGCACATAAAGACAAAAAAGTTGATTTCACAGTGAATAGAATGCTTTGACATAAAAGTAGTATACATTTCAATTGTACTCAAAAGTCTTGACTGCAAACCTAATGCAAACACATTTGGTTAACTTACCAGATGAGTATGACTAGGTTTATAGTTGTTTCATGCCTCAGTTCATCAAGACAAAAAAGTTACTTTCTCAGTACTACTATGCTCTGACATTAAGGTAGTACACATCTGAATTTTACACCAAAGTACTTACTGCAAACTAATGGAAACACCTTAGGTTAACTTCCCACATGATAATGAGTAGTTTCAAAGTTGTTTCATGGCTGTACACTTTAAAACAAAAAAGTTGTTTTCTCAGTGCATGCAATGCTTTTACAATACAAATAGTATACATTTCAATTTTACACCAAAGCACCTACTGCAAACCTAATGGAAACACCTTAGGTTAACTTTCCACATGATTGTGAGTAGTTTGAAAGTTGTTTCATGGCTGTAGACATCAACACAAAAAAGTTGTTATCTCAGTGCATGCAATGCTTAGACAATACAAATAGTATACATTTCAATTTTACTCCAAACCACTTGCTGCAAACCTAATGGAAACACCTTAGGTTAACTTCCCACATGATTATGAGTAGTTTGAAAGTTGTGTCATGGCTGTACACATCAACACAAAAAAGTTGTTATCTCAGTGCATGCAATGCTTAGACAATACAAATAGTATACATTTCAATTTTACACCAAAGCACTTACTGCAAACCTAATGGAAACAACTTAGATTAACTTCCCACATGATTCTGAGATGTCTGAAAGTTGTTTCATTACTGTGCACATAAAGACAAAAAAGTTGATTTCACAGTGAATAGAATGCTTTGACATAAAAGCAGTATACATTTCAATTTTACACCAAAGTACTTACTGCAAACCTAATGGAAACACCTTAGGTTAACTTCCCACATGATTATGAGTAGTTTGAAAGTTGTTTCATGGCTGTACACATCAACACAAAAAAGTTGTTATCTCAGTGCATGCAATGCTTAGACAATACAAATAGTATACATTTCAATTTTACACCAAAGCACTTACTGCAAACCTAATGGAAACACTTTAGGTTAACTTTCCACATGATTATGAGTAGTTTGAAAGTTGTTTCATGGCTGTACACATCAACACAAAAAAGTTGTTATCTGAGTGCATGCAATGCTCAGACAATACAAATAGTATACATTTCAATTTTACACCAAAGCACCTACTGCAAACCTAATGGAAACACCTTAGGTTAACTTTCCACATGATTGTGAGTAGTTTGAAAGTTGTTTCATGGCTGTACACATCAACACAAAAAAGTTGTTATCTGAGTGCATCCAATGCTTAGACAATACAAATAGTATACATTTCAATTTTACACCAAAGCACTTACTGCAAACCTAATGGAAACACCTTAGGTTAACTTCCCACATGATTATGAGTAGTTTGAAAGTTGTTTCATGGCTGTACACATCAAAACAAAAAAGTTGTTATCTGAGTGCATGCAATGCTTAGACAATACAAATAGTATACATTTCAATTTTACACCAAAGCACCTACTGCAAACCTAATGGAAACACCTTAGGTTAACTTTCCACATGATTGTGAGTAGTTTGAAAGTTGTTTCATGGCTGTAGACATCAACACAAAAAAGTTGTTATCTCAGTGCATGCAATGCTTAGACAATACAAATAGTATACATTTCAATTTTACTCCAAACCACTTACTGCAAACCTAATGGAAACACCTTAGGTTAACTTCCCACATGATTATGAGTAGTTTGAAAGTTGTTTCATGGCTGTACACATCAACACAAAAAAGTTGTTATCTGAGTGCATGCAATGCTTAGACAATACAAATAGTATACATTTCAATTTTACACCAAAGCACTTACTGCAAACCTAATGGAAACACTTTAGGTTAACTTTCCACATGATTATGAGTAGTTTGAAAGTTGTTTCATGGCTGTACACATCAACACAAAAAAGTTGTTATCTGAGTGCATGCAGTGCTTAGACAATACAAATAGTATACATTTCAATTTTACTCCAAAGCACCTACTGCAAACCTAATGGAAACACCTTAGGTTAACTTTCCACATGATTGTGAGTAGTTTGAAAGTTGTTTCATGGCTGTAGACATCAACACAAAAAGGTTGTTATCTCAGTGCATGCAATGCTTAGACAATACAAATAGTGTACATTTCAATTTTACACCAAAGCACTTACTGCAAACCTAATGGAAACACTTTAGGTTAACTTCCCACATGATTCTGAGATGTCTGAAAGTTGTTTCATACCTGTGCACATAAAGACAAAAAAGTTGATTTCACAGTGAATAGAATGCTTTGACATAAAAGTAGTATACATTTCAATTGTACTCAAAAGTCTTGACTGCAAACCTAATGCAAACACATTTGGTTAACTTACCAGATGAGTATGACTAGGTTTATAGTTGTTTCATGCCTCAGTTCATCAAGACAAAAAAGTTACTTTCTCAGTACTACTATGCTCTGACATTAAGATAGTACACATCTGAATTTTACACCAAAGCACCTACTGCAAACCTAATGCAAACACCTTAGGTTAACTTTCCACATGATTGTGAGTAGTTTGAAAGTTGTTTCATGGCTGTAGACATCAACACAAAAAAGTTGTTATCTCAGTGCATGCAATGCTTAGACAATACAAATAGTATACATTTCAATTTTACTCCAAAGCACTTACTGCAAACCTAATGGAAACACCTTAGGTTAACTTCCCACATGATTATGAGTAGTTTGAAAGTTGTGTCATGGCTGTACACATCAACACAAAAAAGTTGTTATCTCAGTGCATGCAATGCTTAGACAATACAAATACTATACATTTCAATTTTACACCAAAGCACTTACTGCAAACCTAATGGAAACACTTTAGGTTAACTTCCCAAATGATTCTGATATGTCTGAAAGTTGTTTCATACCTGTGCACATAAAGACAAAAAAGTTGATTTCACAGTGAATAGAATGCTTTGACATAAAAGTAGTATACATTTCAATTTTACACCAAAGTACTTACTGCAAACCTAATGGAAACACCTTAGGTTAACTTCCCACATGATTATGAGTAGTTTGAAAGTTGTTTCATGGCTGTACACATCAACACAAAAAAGTTGTTATCTCAGTGCATGCAATGCTTAGACAATACAAATAGTATACATTTCAATTTTACACCAAAGCACTTACTGCAACCCTAATGGAAACACTTTAGGTTAACTTTCCACATGATTCTGAGTAGTTTGAAAGTTGTTTCATGGCTGTACACATCAACACAAAAAAGTTGCTATCTAAGTGCATGCAATGCTTAGACAATACAAATAGTATACATTTCAATTTTACACCAAAGCACTTACTGCAAACCTAATGGAAACACTTTAGGTGAACTTCCCACATGATTCTGAGATGTCTGAAAGTTGTTTCATACCTGTGCACATAAAGACAAAAAAGTTGATTTCACAGTGAATAGAATGCTTTGACATAAAAGTAGTATACATTTCAATTGTACTCAAAAGTCTTGACTGCAAACCTAATGCAAACACATTTGGTTAACTTACCAGATGAGTATGACTAGGTTTATAGTTGTTTCATGCCTCAGTTCATCAAGACAAAAAAGTTACTTTCTCAGTACTACTATGCTCTGACATTAAGGTAGTACACATCTGAATTTTACACCAAAGTACTTACTGCAAACTAATGGAAACACCTTAGGTTAACTTCCCACATGATAATGAGTAGTTTCAAAGTTGTTTCATGGCTGTACACTTTAAAACAAAAAAGTTGTTTTCTCAGTGCATGCAATGCTTTTACAATACAAATAGTATACATTTCAATTTTACACCAAAGCACCTACTGCAAACCTAATGGAAACACCTTAGGTTAACTTTCCACATGATTGTGAGTAGTTTGAAAGTTGTTTCATGGCTGTAGACATCAACACAAAAAAGTTGTTATCTCAGTGCATGCAATGCTTAGACAATACAAATAGTATACATTTCAATTTTACTCCAAAGCACTTACTGCAAACCTAATGGAAACACCTTAGGTTAACTTCCCACATGATTATGAGTAGTTTGAAAGTTGTGTCATGGCTGTACACATCAACACAAAAAAGTTGTTATCTCAGTGCATGCAATGCTTAGACAATACAAATAGTATACATTTCAATTTTACACCAAAGCACTTACTGCAAACCTAATGGAAACAACTTAGATTAACTTCCCACATGATTCTGAGATGTCTGAAAGTTGTTTCATTACTGTGCACATAAAGACAAAAAAGTTGATTTCACAGTGAATAGAATGCTTTGACATAAAAGCAGTATACATTTCAATTTTACACCAAAGTACTTACTGCAAACCTAATGGAAACACCTTAGGTTAACTTCCCACATGCTTATGAGTAGTTTGAAAGTTGTTTCATGGCTGTACACATCAACACAAAAAAGTTGTTATCTCAGTGCATGCAATGCTTAGACAATACAAATAGTATACATTTCAATTTTACTCCAAACCACTTACTGCAAACCTAATGGAAACACCTTAGGTTAACTTCCCACATGATTATGAGTAGTTTGAAAGTTGTTTCATGGCTGTACACATCAACACAAAAAAGTTGTTATCTGAGTGCATGCAATGCTTAGACAATACAAATAGTATACATTTCAATTTTACACCAAAGCACTTACTGCAAACCTAATGGAAACACTTTAGGTTAACTTTCCACATGATTATGAGTAGTTTGAAAGTTGTTTCATGGCTGTAGACATCAACACAAAAAAGTTGTTATCTGAGTGCATCCAATGCTTAGACAATACAAATAGTATACATTTCAATTTTACACCAAAGCACTTACTGCAAACCTAATGGAAACACTTTAGGTTAACTTTCCACATGATTATGAGTAGTTTGAAAGTTGTTTCATGGCTGTAGACATCAACACAAAAAAGTTGTTATCTCAGTGCATGCAATGCTTAGACAATACAAATAGTATACATTTCAATTTGACTCCAAACCACTTACTGCAAACCTAATGGAAACACCTTAGGTTAACTTCCCACATGATTATGAGTATTTTGAAAGTTGTTTCATGGCTGTAGACATCAACACAAAAAAGTTGTTATCTGAGTGCATCCAATGCTTAGACAATACAAATAGTATACATTTCAATTTTACACCAAAGCACTTACTGCAAACCTAATGGAAACACTTTAGGTTAACTTTCCACATGATTATGAGTAGTTTGAAAGTTGTTTCATGGCTGTACACATCAAAACAAAAAAGTTGTTATCTGAGTGCATGCAATGCTTAGACAATACAAATAGTATACATTTCAATTTTACACCAAAGCACCTACTGCAAACCTAATGGAAACACCTTAGGTTAACTTTCCACATGATTGTGAGTAGTTTGAAAGTTGTTTCATGGCTGTAGACGTCAACACAAAAAAGTTGTTATCTGAGTGCATCCAATGCTTAGACAAAACAAATAGTATACATTTCAATTTTACACCAAAGCACTTACTGCAAACCTAATGGAAACACCTTAGGTTAACTTCCCACATGATTATGAGTAGTTTGAAAGTTGTTTCATGGCTGTACACATCAACACAAAAAAGTTGTTATCTCAGTGCATGCAATGCTTAGACAATACAAATAGTATACATTTCAATTTTACACCAAAGCACTTACTGCAAACCTAATGGAAACACTTTAGGTTAACTTTCCACATGATTATGAGTAGTTTGAAAGTTGTTTCATGGCTGTACACATCAACACAAAAAAGTTGTTATCTGAGTGCATGCAATGCTTAGACAATACAAATAGTATACATTTCAATTTTACTCCAAAGCACCTACTGCAAACCTAATGGAAACACCTTAGGTTAACTTTCCACATGATTGTGAGTAGTTTGAAAGTTGTTTCATGGCTGTAGACATCAACACAAAAAGGTTGTTATCTCAGTGCATGCAATGCTTAGACAATACAAATAGTATACATTTCAATTTTACACCAAAGCACTTACTGCAAACCTAATGGAAACACTTTAGGTTAACTTCCCACATGATTCTGAGATGTCTGACAGTTGTTTCATACCTGTGCACATAAAGACAAAAAAGTTGATTTCACAGTGAATAGAATGCTTTGACATAAAAGTAGTATACATTTCAATTGTACTCAAAAGTCTTGACTGCAAACCTAATGCAAACACATTTGGTTAACTTACCAGATGAGTATGACTAGGTTTATAGTTGTTTCATGCCTCAGTTCATCAAGACAAAAAAGTTACTTTCTCAGTACTACTATGCTCTGACATTAAGGTAGTACACATCTGAATTTTACACCAAAGCACCTACTGCAAACCTAATGCAAACACCTTAGGTTAACTTTCCACATGATTGTGAGTAGTTTGAAAGTTGTTTCATGGCTGTAGACATCAACACAAAAAAGTTGTTATCTCAGTGCATGCAATGCTTAGACAATACAAATAGTATACATTTCAATTTTACTCCAAAGCACTTACTGCAAACCTAATGGAAACACCTTAGGTTAACTTCCCACATGATTATGAGCAGTTTGAAAGTTGTGTCATGGCTGTACACATCAACACAAAAAAGTTGTTATCTCAGTGCATGCAATGCTTAGACAATACAAATAGTATACATTTCAATTTTACACCAAAGCACTTACTGCAAACCTAATGGAAACACTTTAGGTTAACTTCCCAAATGATTCTGATATGTCTGAAAGTTGTTTCATACCTGTGCACATAAAGACAAAAAAGTTGATTTCACAGTGAATAGAATGCTTTGACATAAAAGTAGTATACATTTCAATTTTACACCAAAGTACTTACTGCAAACCTAATGGAAACACCTTAGGTTAACTTCCCACATGATTATGAGTAGTTTGAAAGTTGTTTCATGGCTGTACACATCAACACAAAAAAGTTGTTATCTCAGTGCATGCAATGCTTAGACAATACAAATAGTATACATTTCAATTTTACATCAAAGCACTTACTGCAACCCTAATGGAAACACTTTAGGTTAACTTTCCACATGATTATGAGTAGTTTGAAAGTTGTTTCATGGCTGTACACATCAACACAAAAAAAGTTGCTATCTAAGTGCATGCAATGCTTAGACAATACAAATAGTATACATTTCAATTTTACACCAAAGCACTTACTGCAAACCTAATGGAAACAACTTAGATTAACTTCCCACATGATTCTGAGATGTCTGAAAGTTGTTTCATTACTGTGCACATAAAGACAAAAAAGTTGATTTCACAGTGAATAGAATGCTTTGACATAAAAGCAGTATACATTTCAATTTTACACCAAAGTACTTACTGCAAAGCTAATGGAAACACCTTAGGTTAACTTCCCACATGATTATGAGTAGTTTGAAAGTTGTTTCATGGCTGTACACATCAACACAAAAAAGTTGTTATCTGAGTGCATGCAATGCTTAGACAATACAAATAGTATACATTTCAATTTTACACCAAAGCACTTACTGCAAACCTAATGGAAACACTTTAGGTTAACTTTCCACATGATTATGAGTAGTTTGAAAGTTGTTTCATGGCTGTACACATCAACACAAAAAAGTTGTTATCTGAGTGCATGCAGTGCTTAGACAATACAAATAGTATACATTTCAATTTTACTCCAAAGCACCTACTGCAAACCTAATGGAAACACCTTAGGTTAACTTTCCACATGATTGTGAGTAGTTTGAAAGTTGTTTCATGGCTGTAGACATCAACACAAAAAGGTTGTTATCTCAGTGCATGCAATGCTTAGACAATACAAATAGTATACATTTCAATTTTACACCAAAGCACTTACTGCAAACCTAATGGAAACACTTTAGGTTAACTTCCCACATGATTCTGAGATGTCTGAAAGTTGTTTCATACCTGTGCACATAAAGACAAAAAAGTTGATTTCACAGTGAATAGAATGCTTTGACATAAAAGTAGTATACATTTCAATTGTACTCAAAAGTCTTGACTGCAAACCTAATGCAAACACATTTGGTTAACTTACCAGATGAGTATGACTAGGTTTATAGTTGTTTCATGCCTCAGTTCATCAAGACAAAAAAGTTACTTTCTCAGTACTACTATGCTCTGACATTAAGATAGTACACATCTGAATTTTACACCAAAGCACCTACTGCAAACCTAATGCAAACACCTTAGGTTAACTTTCCACATGATTGTGAGTAGTTTGAAAGTTGTTTCATGGCTGTAGACATCAACACAAAAAAGTTGTTATCTCAGTGCATGCAATGCTTAGACAATACAAATAGTATACATTTCAATTTTACTCCAAAGCACTTACTGCAAACCTAATGGAAACACCTTAGGTTAACTTCCCACATGATTATGAGTAGTTTGAAAGTTGTGTCATGGCTGTACACATCAACACAAAAAAGTTGTTATCTCAGTGCATGCAATGCTTAGACAATACAAATAGTATACATTTCAATTTTACACCAAAGCACTTACTGCAAACCTAATGGAAACACTTTAGGTTAACTTCCCAAATGATTCTGATATGTCTGAAAGTTGTTTCATACCTGTGCACATAAAGACAAAAAAGTTGATTTCACAGTGAATAGAATGCTTTGTCATAAAAGTAGTATACATTTCAATTTTACACCAAAGTACTTACTGCAAACCTAATGGAAACACCTTAGGTTAACTTCCCACATGATTATGAGTAGTTTGAAAGTTGTTTCATGGCTGTACACATCAACACAAAAAAGTTGTTATCTCAGTGCATGCAATGCTTAGACAATACAAATAGTATACATTTCAATTTTACACCAAAGCACTTACTGCAACCCTAATGGAAACACTTTAGGTTAACTTTCCACATGATTCTGAGTAGTTTGAAAGTTGTTTCATGGCTGTACACATCAACACAAAAAAGTTGCTATCTAAGTGCATGCAATGCTTAGACAATACAAATAGTATACATTTCAATTTTACACCAAAGCACTTACTGCAAACCTAATGGAAACACTTTAGGTGAACTTCCCACATGATTCTGAGATGTCTGAAAGTTGTTTCATACCTGTCCACATAAAGACAAAAAAGTTGATTTCACAGTGAATAGAATGCTTTGACATAAAAGTAGTATACATTTCAATTGTACTCAAAAGTCTTGACTGCAAACCTAATGCAAACACATTTGGTTAACTTACCAGATGAGTATGACTAGGTTTATAGTTGTTTCATGCCTCAGTTCATCACGACAAAAAAGTTACTTTCTCAGTACTACTATGCTCTGACATTAAGGTAGTACACATCTGAATTTTACACCAAAGTACTTACTGCAAACTAATGGAAACACCTTAGGTTAACTTCCCACATGATAATGAGTAGTTTCAAAGTTGTTTCATGGCTGTACACTTTAAAACAAAAAAGTTGTTTTCTCAGTGCATGCAATGCTTTTATAATACAAATAGTATACATTTCAATTTTACACCAAAGCACCTACTGCAAACCTAATGGAAACACCTTAGGTTAACTTTCCACATGATTGTGAGTAGTTTGAAAGTTGTTTCATGGCTGTAGACATCAACACAAAAAAGTTGTTATCTCAGTGCATGCAATGCTTAGACAATACAAATAGTATACATTTCAATTTTACTCCAAAGCACTTGCTGCAAACCTAATGGAAACACCTTAGGTTAACTTCCCACATGATTATGAGTAGTTTGAAAGTTGTGTCATGGCTGTACACATCAACACAAAAAAGTTGTTACCTCAGTGCATGCAATGCTTAGACAATACAAATAGTATACATTTCAATTTTACACCAAAGCACTTACTGCAAACCTAATGGAAACAACTTAGATTAACTTCCCACATGATTCTGAGATGTCTGAAAGTTGTTTCATTACTGTGCACATAAAGACAAAAAAGTTGATTTCACAGTGAATAGAATGCTTTGACATAAAAGCAGTATACATTTCAATTTTACACCAAAGTACTTACTGCAAACCTAATGGAAACACCTTAGGTTAACTTCCCACATGATTATGAGTAGTTTGAAAGTTGTTTCATGGCTGTACACATCAACACAAAAAAGTTGTTATCTCAGTGCATGCAATGCTTAGACAATACAAATAGTATACATTTCAATTTTACTCCAAACCACTTACTGCAAACCTAATGGAAACACCTTAGGTTAACTTCCCACATGATTATGAGTAGTTTGAAAGTTGTTTCATGGCTGTACACATCAACACAAAAAAGTTGTTATCTGAGTGCATGCAATGCTTAGACAATACAAATAGTATACATTTCAATTTTACACCAAAGCACTTACTGCAAACCTAATGGAAACACTTTAGGTTAACTTTCCACATGATTATGAGTAGTTTGAAGGTTGTTTCATGGCTGTACACATCAACACAAAAAAGTTGTTATCTGAGTGCATGCAATGCTCAGACAATACAAATAGTATACATTTCAATTTTACACCAAAGCACCTACTGCAAACCTAATGGAAACACCTTAGGTTAACTTTCCACATGATTGTGAGTAGTTTGAAAGTTGTTTCATGGCTGTACACATCAACACAAAAAAGTTGTTATCTGAGTGCATCCAATGCTTAGACAATACAAATAGTATACATTTCAATTTTACACCAAAGCACTTACTGCAAACCTAATGGAAACACCTTAGGTTAACTTCCCACATGATTATGAGTAGTTTGAAAGTTGTTTCATGGCTGTACACATCAAAACAAAAAAGTTGTTATCTGAGTGCATGCAATGCTTAGACAATACAAATAGTATACATTTCAATTTTACACCAAAGCACCTACTGTAAACCTAATGGAAACACCTTAGGTTAACTTTCCACATGATTGTGAGTAGTTTGAAAGTTGTTTCATGCCTGTAGACATCAACACAAAAAAGTTGTTATCTCAGTGCATGCAATGCTTAGACAATACAAATAGTATACATTTCAATTTTACTCCAAACCACTTACTGCAAACCTAATGGAAACACCTTAGGTTAACTTCCCACATGATTATGAGTAGTTTGAAAGTTGTTTCATGGCTGTACACATCAACACAAAAAAGTTGTTATCTGAGTGCATGCAATGCTTAGACAATACAAATAGTATACATTTCAATTTTACACCAAAGCACTTACTGCAAACCTAATGGAAACACTTTAGGTTAACTTTCCACATGATTATGAGTAGTTTGAAAGTTGTTTCATGGCTGTACACATCAACACAAAAAAGTTGTTATCTGAGTGCATGCAATGCTTAGACAATACAAATAGTATACATTTCAATTTTACTCCAAAGCACCTACTGCAAACCTAATGGAAACACCTTAGGTTAACTTTCCACATGATTGTGAGTAGTTTGAAAGTTGTTTCATGGCTGTAGACATCAATACAAAAAGGTTGTTATCTCAGTGCATGCAATGCTTAGACAATACAAATAGTATACATTTCAATTTTACACCAAAGCACTTACTGCAAACCTAATGGAAACACTTTAGGTTAACTTCCCACATGATTCTGAGATGTCTGAAAGTTGTTTCATACCTGTGCACATAAAGACAAAAAAGTTGATTTCACAGTGAATAGAATGCTTTGACATAAAAGTAGTATACATTTCAATTGTACTCAAAAGTCTTGACTGCAAACCTAATGCAAACACATTTGGTTAACTTACCAGATGAGTATGACTAGGTTTATAGTTGTTTCATGCCTCAGTTCATCAAGACAAAAAAGTTACTTTCTCAGTACTACTATGCTCTGACATTAAGGTAGTACACATCTGAATTTTACACCAAAGCACCTACTGCAAACCTAATGCAAACACCTTAGGTTAACTTTCCACATGATTGTGAGTAGTTTGAAAGTTGTTTCATGGCTGTAGACATCAACACAAAAAAGTTGTTATCTCAGTGCATGCAATGCTTAGACAATACAAATAGTATACATTTCAATTTTACTCCAAACCACTTACTGCAAACCTAATGGAAACACCTTAGGTTAACTTCCCACATGATTATGAGTAGTTTGAAAGTTGTTTCATGGCGGTACACATCAACACAAAAAAGTTGTTATCTGAGTGCATGCAATGCTTAGACAATACAAATAGTATACATTTCAATTTTACACCAAAGCACTTACTGCAAACCTAATGGAAACACTTTAGGTTAACTTTCCACATGATTATGAGTAGTTTGAAAGTTGTATCATGGCTGTACACATCAACACAAAAAAGTTGTTATCTGAGTGCATGCAATGCTTAGACAATACAAATAGTATACATTTCAATTTTACTCCAAAGCACCTACTGCAAACCTAATGGAAACACCTTAGGTTAACTTTCCACATGATTGTGAGTAGTTTGAAAGTTGTTTCATGGCTGTAGACATCAACACAAAAAGGTTGTTATCTCAGTGCATGCAATGCTTAGACAATACAAATAGTATACATTTCAATTTTACACCAAAGCACTTACTGCAAACCTAATGGAAACACTTTAGGTTAACTTCCCACATGATTCTGAGATGTCTGACAGTTGTTTCATACCTGTGCACATAAAGACAAAAAAGTTGATTTCACAGTGAATAGAATGCTTTGACATAAAAGTAGTATACATTTCAATTGTACTCAAAAGTCTTGACTGCAAACCTAATGCAAACACATTTGGTTAACTTACCAGATGAGTATGGCTAGGTTTATAGTTGTTTCATGCCTCAGTTCATCAAGACAAAAAAGTTACTTTCTCAGTACTACTATGCTCTGACATTAAGGTAGTACACATCTGAATTTTACACCAAAGCACCTACTGCAAACCTAATGCAAACACCTTAGGTTAACTTTCCACATGATTGTGAGTAGTTTGAAAGTTGTTTCATGGCTGTAGACATCAACACAAAAAAGTTGTTATCTCAGTGCATGCAATGCTTAGACAATACAAATAGTATACATTTCAATTTTACTCCAAAGCACTTACTGCAAACCTAATGGAAACACCTTAGGTTAACTTCCCACATGATTATGAGCAGTTTGAAAGTTGTGTCATGGCTGTACACATCAACACAAAAAAGTTGTTATCTCAGTGCATGCAATGCTTAGACAATACAAATAGTATACATTTCAATTTTACACCAAAGCACTTACTGCAAACCTAATGGAAACACTTTAGGTTAACTTCCCAAATGATTCTGATATGTCTGAAAGTTGTTTCATACCTGTGCACATAAAGACAAAAAAGTTGATTTCACAGTGAATAGAATGCTTTGACATAAAAGTAGTACACATTTCAATTTTACACCAAAGTACTTACTGCAAACCTAATGGAAACACCTTAGGTTAACTTCCCACATGATTATGAGTAGTTTGAAAGTTGTTTCATGGCTGTACACATCAACACAAAAAAGTTGTTATCTCAGTGCATGCAATGCTTAGACAATACAAATAGTATACATTTCAATTTTACACCAAAGCACTTACTGCAACCCTAATGGAAACACTTTAGGTTAACTTTCCACATGATTATGAGTAGTTTGAAAGTTGTTTCATGGCTGTACACATCAACACAAAAAAAGTTGCTATCTAAGTGCATGCAATGCTTAGACAATACAAATAGTATACATTTCAATTTTACACCAAAGCACTTACTGCAAACCTAATGGAAACAACTTAGATTAACTTCCCACATGATTCTGAGATGTCTGAAAGTTGTTTCATTACTGTGCACATAAAGACAAAAAAGTTGATTTCACAGTGAATAGAATGCTTTGACATAAAAGCAGTATACATTTCAATTTTACACCAAAGCACTTACTGCAAACCTAATGGAAACACCTTAGGTTAACTTCCCACATGATTATGAGTAGTTTGAAAGTTGTTTCATGGCTGTACACATCAACACAAAAAAGTTGTTATCTGAGTGCATGCAATGCTTAGACAATACAAATAGTATACATTTCAATTTTACACCAAAGCACTTACTGCAAACCTAATGGAAACACTTTAGGTTAACTTTCCACATGATTATGAGTAGTTTGAAAGTTGTTTCATGGCTGTACACATCAACACAAAAAAGTTGTTATCTGAGTGCATGCAGTGCTTAGACAATACAAATAGTATACATTTCAATTTTACACCAAAGCACTTACTGCAAACCTAATGGAAACACTTTAGGTTAACTTCCCACATGATTCTGAGATATCTGAAAGTTGTTTCATACCTGTGCACATAAAGACAAAAAAGTTGATTTCACAGTGAATAGAATGCTTTGACATAAAAGTAGTATACATTTCAATTGTACTCAAAAGTCTTGACTGCAAACCTAATGCAAACACATTTGGTTAACTTACCAGATGAGTATGACTAGGTTTATAGTTGTTTCATGCCTCAGTTCATCAAGACAAAAAAGTTACTTTCTCAGTACTACTATGCTCTGACATTAAGATAGTACACATCTGAATTTTACACCAAAGCACCTACTGCAAACCTAATGCAAACACCTTAGGTTAACTTTCCACATGATTGTGAGTAGTTTGAAAGTTGTTTCATGGCTGTAGACATCAACACAAAAAAGTTGTTATCTCAGTGCATGCAATGCTTAGACAATACAAATAGTATACATTTCAATTTTACTCCAAAGCACTTACTGCAAACCTAATGGAAACACCTTAGGTTAACTTCCCACATGATTATGAGTAGTTTGAAAGTTGTGTCATGGCTGTACACATCAACACAAAAAAGTTGTTATCTCAGTGCATGCAATGCTTAGACAATACAAATAGTATACATTTCAATTTTACACCAAAGCACTTACTGCAAACCTAATGGAAACACTTTAGGTTAACTTCCCAAATGATTCTGATATGTCTGAAAGTTGTTTCATACCTGTGCACATAAAGACAAAAAAGTTGATTTCACAGTGAATAGAATGCTTTGATATAAAAGTAGTATACATTTCAATTTTACACCAAAGTACTTACTGCAAACCTAATGGAAACACCTTAGGTTAACTTCCCACATGATTATGAGTAGTTTGAAAGTTGTTTCATGGCTGTACACATCAACACAAAAAAGTTGTTATCTCAGTGCATGCAATGCTTAGACAATACAAATAGTATACATTTCAATTTTACACCAAAGCACTTACTGCAACCCTAATGGAAACACTTTAGGTTAACTTTCCACATGATTATGAGTAGTTTGAAAGTTGTTTCATGGCTGTACACATCAACACAAAAAAAGTTGCTATCTAAGTGCATGCAATGCTTAGACAATACAAATAGTATACATTTCAATTTTACACCAAAGCACTTACTGCAAACCTAATGGAAACAACTTAGATTAACTTCCCACATGATTCTGAGATGTCTGAAAGTTGTTTCATTACTGTGCACATAAAGACAAAAAAGTTGATTTCACAGTGAATAGAATGCTTTGACATAAAAGCAGTATACATTTCAATTTTACACCAAAGTACTTACTGCAAACCTAATGGAAACACCTTAGGTTAACTTCCCACATGATTATGAGTAGTTTGAAAGTTGTTTCATGGCTGTACACATCAACACAAAAAAGTTGTTATCTGAGTGCATGCAATGCTTAGACAATACAAATAGTATACATTTCAATTTTACACCAAAGCACTTACTGCAAACCTAATGGAAACACTTTAGGTTAACTTTCCACATGATTATGAGTAGTTTGAAAGTTGTTTCATGGCTGTACACATCAACACAAAAAAGTTGTTATCTGAGTGCATGCAGTGCTTAGACAATACAAATAGTATACATTTCAATTTTACACCAAAGCACTTACTGCAAACCTAATGGAAACACTTTAGGTTAACTTCCCACATGATTCTGAGATATCTGAAAGTTGTTTCATACCTGTGCACATAAAGACAAAAAAGTTGATTTCACAGTGAATAGAATGCTTTGACATAAAAGTAGTATACATTTCAATTGTACTCAAAAGTCTTGACTGCAAACCTAATGCAAACACATTTGGTTAACTTACCAGATGAGTATGACTAGGTTTATAGTTGTTTCATGCCTCAGTTCATCAAGACAAAAAAGTTACTTTCTCAGTACTACTATGCTCTGACATTAAGATAGTACACATCTGAATTTTACACCAAAGCACCTACTGCAAACCTAATGCAAACACCTTAGGTTAACTTTCCACATGATTGTGAGTAGTTTGAAAGTTGTTTCATGGCTGTAGACATCAACACAAAAAAGTTGTTATCTCAGTGCATGCAATGCTTAGACAATACAAATAGTATACATTTCAATTTTACTCCAAAGCACTTACTGCAAACCTAATGGAAACACCTTAGGTTAACTTCCCACATGATTATGAGTAGTTTGAAAGTTGTGTCATGGCTGTACACATCAACACAAAAAAGTTGTTATCTCAGTGCATGCAATGCTTAGACAATACAAATAGTATACATTTCAATTTTACACCAAAGCACTTACTGCAAACCTAATGGAAACACTTTAGGTTAACTTCCCAAATGATTCTGATATGTCTGAAAGTTGTTTCATACCTGTGCACATAAAGACAAAAAAGTTGATTTCACAGTGAATAGAATGCTTTGACATAAAAGTAGTATACATTTCAATTTTACACCAAAGTACTTACTGCAAACCTAATGGAAACACCTTAGGTTAACTTCCCACATGATTATGAGTAGTTTGAAAGTTGTTTCATGGCTGTACACATCAACACAAAAAAGTTGTTATCTCAGTGCATGCAATGCTTAGACAATACAAATAGTATACATTTCAATTTTACACCAAAGCACTTACTGCAACCCTAATGGAAACACTTTAGGTTAACTTTCCACATGATTCTGAGTAGTTTGAAAGTTGTTTCATGGCTGTACACATCAACACAAAAAAGTTGCTATCTAAGTGCATGCAATGCTTAGACAATACAAATAGTATACATTTCAATTTTACACCAAAGCACTTACTGCAAACCTAATGGAAACACTTTAGGTGAACTTCCCACATGATTCTGAGATGTCTGAAAGTTGTTTCATACCTGTGCACATAAAGACAAAAAAGTTGATTTCACAGTGAATAGAATGCTTTGACATAAAAGTAGTATACATTTCAATTGTACTCAAAAGTCTTGACTGCAAACCTAATGCAAACACATTTGGTTAACTTACCAGATGAGTATGACTAGGTTTATAGTTGTTTCATGCCTCAGTTCATCAAGACAAAAAAGTTACTTTCTCAGTACTACTATGCTCTGACATTAAGGTAGTACACATCTGAATTTTACACCAAAGTACTTACTGCAAACTAATGGAAACACCTTAGGTTAACTTCCCACATGATAATGAGTAGTTTCAAAGTTGTTTCATGGCTGTACACTTTAAAACAAAAAAGTTGTTTTCTCAGTGCATGCAATGCTTTTACAATACAAATAGTATACATTTCAATTTTACACCAAAGCACCTACTGCAAACCTAATGGAAACACCTTAGGTTAACTTTCCACATGATTGTGAGTAGTTTGAAAGTTGTTTCATGGCTGTAGACATCAACACAAAAAAGTTGTTATCTCAGTGCATGCAATGCTTAGACAATACAAATAGTATACATTTCAATTTTACTCCAAAGCACTTGCTGCAAACCTAATGGAAACACCTTAGGTTAACTTCCCACATGATTATGAGTAGTTTGAAAGTTGTGTCATGGCTGTACACATCAACACAAAAAAGTTGTTATCTCAGTGCATGCAATGCTTAGACAATACAAATAGTATACATTTCAATTTTACACCAAAGCACTTACTGCAAACCTAATGGAAACAACTTAGATTAACTTCCCACATGATTCTGAGATGTCTGAAAGTTGTTTCATTACTGTGCACATAAAGACAAAAAAGTTGATTTCACAGTGAATAGAATGCTTTGACATAAAAGCAGTATACATTTCAATTTTACACCAAAGTACTTACTGCAAACCTAATGGAAACACCTTAGGTTAACTTCCCACATGATTATGAGTAGTTTGAAAGTTGTTTCATGGCTGTACACATCAACACAAAAAAGTTGTTATCTCAGTGCATGCAATGCTTAGACAATACAAATAGTATACATTTCAATTTTACACCAAAGCACTTACTGCAAACCTAATGGAAACACTTTAGGTTAACTTTCCACATGATTATGAGTAGTTTGAAAGTTGTTTCATGGCTGTACACATCAACACAAAAAAGTTGTTATCTGAGTGCATGCAATGCTCAGACAATACAAATAGTATACATTTCAATTTTACACCAAAGCACCTACTGCAAACCTAATGGAAACACCTTAGGTTAACTTTCCACATGATTGTGAGTAGTTTGAAAGTTGTTTCATGGCTGTACACATCAACACAAAAAAGTTGTTATCTGAGTGCATCCAATGCTTAGACAATACAAATAGTATACATTTCAATTTTACACCAAAGCACTTACTGCAAACCTAATGGAAACACCTTAGGTTAACTTCCCACATGATTATGAGTAGTTTGAAAGTTGTTTCATGGCTGTACACATCAACACAAAAAAGTTGTTATCTGAGTGCATCCAATGCTTAGACAATACAAATAGTATACATTTCAATTTTACACCAAAGCACTTACTGCAAACCTAATGGAAACACCTTAGGTTAACTTCCCACATGATTATGAGTAGTTTGAAAGTTGTTTCATGGCTGTACACATCAAAACAAAAAAGTTGTTATCTGAGTGCATGCAATGCTTAGACAATACAAATAGTATACATTTCAATTTTACACCAAAGCACCTACTGCAAACCTAATGGAAACACCTTAGGTTAACTTTCCACATGATTGTGAGTAGTTTGAAAGTTGTTTCATGGCTGTACACATCAACACAAAAAAGTTGTTATCTGAGTGCATGCAATGCTTAGACAATACAAATAGTATACATTTCAATTTTACACCAAAGCACTTACTGCAAACCTAATGGAAACACTTTAGGTTAACTTTCCACATGATTATGAGTAGTTTGAAAGTTGTTTCATGGCTGTACACATCAACACAAAAAAGTTGTTATCTGAGTGCATGCAGTGCTTAGACAATACAAATAGTATACATTTCAATTTTACTCCAAAGCACCTACTGCAAACCTAATGGAAACACCTTAGGTTAACTTTCCACATGATTGTGAGTAGTTTGAAAGTTGTTTCATGGCTGTAGACATCAACACAAAAAGGTTGTTATCTCAGTGCATGCAATGCTTAGACAATACAAATAGTATACATTTCAATTTTACACCAAAGCACTTACTGCAAACCTAATGGAAACACTTTAGGTTAACTTCCCACATGATTCTGAGATGTCTGAAAGTTGTTTCATACCTGTGCACATAAAGACAAAAAAGTTGATTTCACAGTGAATAGAATGCTTTGACATAAAAGTAGTATACATTTCAATTGTACTCAAAAGTCTTGACTGCAAACCTAATGCAAACACATTTGGTTAACTTACCAGATGAGTATGACTAGGTTTATAGTTGTTTCATGCCTCAGTTCATCAAGACAAAAAAGTTACTTTCTCAGTACTACTATGCTCTGACATTAAGATAGTACACATCTGAATTTTACACCAAAGCACCTACTGCAAACCTAATGCAAACACCTTAGGTTAACTTTCCACATGATTGTGAGTAGTTTGAAAGTTGTTTCATGGCTGTAGACATCAACACAAAAAAGTTGTTATCTCAGTGCATGCAATGCTTAGACAATACAAATAGTATACATTTCAATTTTACTCCAAACCACTTACTGCAAACCTAATGG